>NW_027521261.1:0-102526 GCF_052094955.1 Ictidomys tridecemlineatus
TGTGTATCAGTTATTCTGCACCCCACTCTTTAACCAGTGCTCTCTGTAAAAGTCCTTCTGCACCTGAGTCTCTAACATCTGCTTTCTGCAACAGTCTTTCTGCACCCCAGTCTCAAACCTCTGCTCTCTGCAACAGTCCTTCTATACCCCAGTCTCCAACCTCTGCGCTCTGCAATGTTCTTTCTGCACCACAGTCTCCAACGTCTGTTCTCTGCAACAGTCTTTCTGACCCCAGTCTCCAGCCTCACCTCTCTGTAAGATCTTTCTGCACCCCAGGTTCCAAACTCTGCTCTCTGTGACATTCCTTCTGAACCCCAGTCTCCAGCCTCTGCTCTTTGTAACAGTACTTCTGTACCACAGTCTCCAATCTCTGCTCACTGCAACATTTTCTCTGCACACCACTCTCCAAACTGTGCTCTCTGTAACTGTCTTTCTGACCCCAGTCTCCAACCTCTGCTCTCTGTAACGATCTTTCTGCACCTCAGTCTTCAACCTCTGCTCTCTGCAACGATCCTTCTGAACCTCAGTTTGCAACCTCTGCTCTCTGCAATGATCCTACTTCACCCAGTTTCCAACCTCTGCTCACAGTAACAGTCCTTCTACACCTTGTCTCCAACCTCTCCTCTCTATACAAAACCTTCTGCACCTCAGTCTCCAACGTCTGCTCTCTTTAACAGTCCTTCTGCACCTCAGACTCCAAACTCTGCTCTCTGTAACAGGCTTTCTGCACCCCAGTCTCTAAACTATGCTCTCTGCAACGATCCTTCTGCACCTGAGTCTCCAACCTCTGATCTCTGCAACAGTCCTTCTGCACCGTAGTCTCCAGACTCTGCTCTCTTTAAGATCCTTTTGCATCCCTTTCTCCAACCTCTGCTCTCTGTAACAGTCCTTCTGAACCCCAGTATCCAAACTCTGCTCTCTTTAACAGTCCTTCTGCACCTCAGACTCCAAACTCTGCTCTCTGTAATGGTCCTTCTGTACCCCACTCTCCAACCTCTGTTCTCTGTAACGAACCTTCTGCACCTCAGTCTTCAACATCTGCTCTCTGTAACAACCCTTCTGCATCCTAGTCTCCAACATCTGCTCTCTAAAACGGTCCTTCTGCACCAAAGTCTCCAAACTCTGGTCTCTCTAACACTCCTTCTATACCGCAGTCTCCAACCTCTTCTCTCTATAACGGTCCTTCTGCACCCCAACTGCCAACATCTGCTTTCTGTAACAGTCCTTCTGCACCTCAGATTCCAACGTCTGCTCTCTGTAACAGTACTTCTAAGCCTCAGTCTGAAAGCTGTACTCTCCGCAACAATCCTTCTGAACCCCAGTCTCCAACCTCTGCTCTGTGGAACAGGTCTTCTGCACCACAGTCTCCAAACTGTGCTGTCTGTAACAGGCCTTCTGGACCCCAGTCTCCAAACTCTTCTCTCTGCAACAATCCTTCTGCACCTCAGTCTAAAACCTCTGCTCTCTGCAACAATCCTTCTAAACTCCAGTATCCAACCTCTGCTCTCTGCAACGATCCTTCTGCATCCCAGTCTCCAAACCCTGCTCTCTGCAACAATTTTTCTGCACCCCAATATCCAACTTCTGCTCTCTGCTACAGTACTTCTCCATCCCAGTCTCCAACCTCTGCTCTCTGCAATATTTCTTCTGCATCCCAGTCTCCAAACTCTGCTCTCTGTAGCGACCTTTCTGCACTTAATTCTCCAACCTCTGCTCTCTGCAACAAACCTTCGGCACCCCAGTCTCCATCCTCTGCTCTCTGTAAGAATCCTTTTGCACCCCAGTCTCCAACGTCTCTTCTCTGTAAACGTCCTTCTGCACCTCAGTCTCCAAGTTCTGCAATCTTTAACAGTCGTTCTGCACCCCAGTCTCAAACCTCCGTTCTAAGAAATGATCTTTCTGCACCTCAGTCTCCAACCTCTGCTCTCTTTAATAGTCCTTCTGCACCCCAGTCTCTAACATCTGCTCTCTGCAACCATCCTCCTTGTCCTCAGGATCCAACCTCTGCTATCTGCAACGCTCCTTCTAAACCCCAGTTTCTAAACTCTGCTCTCTGTAACAATCCTTCTGCATCTCAGTCTACACAACAGTTTTCAACCTCTGCTGCCTGTAACAGTCCTTCTGAACCTCTGTCTCCAACCTCTGCTCTTTGCAACCTTAATTCTGCACCCCTTTCTCTAACCTCTTCTCTCTCCAACATTCGTTCTGAACCTAAGTCTCCAACATCTGCTCTGTGCAACAGTCCTTCTTTACCCTAGTCTTTAAACTCTGGTGTTTGTACCAGTCCTTCTGTACTGCAGTCTCCAATCTCTGCTCTCTGTAACCTTAATTCTACACCCGAGTCTCCAACCTCTTCTTACTGTATCAGTTCTTCTGCACCCCAGTCTCCAACCTCTGATCTCTGTAACATTCTTACTGCACCTCAGTCTCCAACTTCTGCTCTATGTGACAGTTCTTCTCCAGCCCAGTCTCCAACCTCTACTCTCTGCAAAAGTTCTTCTACTCCACAGACTCCAACATCTGCTCTCTCTAACAGTCCTCCTGTATTGCAGTCTCCAATCTTTGCTTTCTGTAACGGTCCTTTTACACACTAGACTCCAACCTCTGTTTCTGTATCAGTCCTTCTGCACCCTAGTCTCCAACCTCTACTCTCTGTGACAGTCATTCTGCTCCTCAGTCTCCAAACTCTTCTATCTGCAACAGTCCTTCTGCACCCAAGTCTTCAACACCTGCTACCTGCAACAGTCTTTCTACACCCCAGTCTCCAACCTTTGCTCCCTGCAATGGTCCTTCTGCACCTCAGTCTGCAACGTCTACTGTCTGTAACATGCCTTCTGCACTTCAGTCTTCGAACTCTGATCTCTGTAAGATCCTTCTGCAACCCAGTCTCAAAACTTTGCCCTCTTCAACGATCCTTCTGCACCCCAGTTTCCAAACCCTGCTCTCTCTAACAGTCCAGTTGCACCTCAGTCTCCAAACTCTGCTCTCTGTAAGATGCTTCTGCAACCCTGTCTCAAAACTCTGCTCTCTGTAAGTCCTTCTGCACCCCAGGCTCCAACTTCTGCTCTCTGCAACATTCCTTCAAAACCCCAGTCTCCAATCTCTGCTCTCTGCAACAGTCCTTCTGCACCCAGTCTGCAACATCTGTTCTCTGAAACAGTCCTTCTGCACCTCAGTCTGAAAACTCTCTGCAACGATCATTGTACACCCCAGTCTCCAAACTCTGCTTTCTGTGCACGTCATTCTCCAACCTCTACTATCTGAAACAGTCTTTCTGCACCCCCTTCTCCAACCTCTGCTCTCTGTAAGATCCTTCTGCTCCCAGGATTCCAAACTCTGCTCTCTGTACCATTCCTTCTGGTAACCAGTCTCCAACCTCTGCTCTCTGTAACAGTCCTTCTGCTTCCCATTCTCCAAACCCTGCTCTCTGTAACAGTTTTTCTGTACCGCAGTCTCCAACCTCTGCTCTCTGTAACTGTCGTTCTTTACCACAGTCTCCAAACTCTGCTCTCTGCAACAGTTCTTCTGCAACCCATTCTCCAACCTCTGTTGTCTGCAATAGTCCTTCAGCACCTCAGTATCCAAACTCTTCTCTCTGCCACAATCCTTTTGCACCCCAGTCTCCAACATCTGCTCTCTGCAACAGTCCTTCTGCACCTCAGTCTGAAAACTCTGCTCTCTGCAATGATCCTTGTACACCCCAGTCTCAAAACTCTGCACTCTGAAACAGTCTTTCTGTACTGCAATCTCCAACCTCTTCTCTCTGTAACAGCCCTTCTGCACCCCAGTCTCCACCTTCTGCTTTCTGTATCAGTTTTTCTGCACCCCAGTATCCAACCTCTGCACTCTGTAACAGTCCTTCTCCAACCCAGTCTCCAGCCTCTGCTCTCTGTAACAGTCCTTCTGTAGTGCAATCTCCAAAATCTGCTCTCTATAACTGTCCTTCTGCACCCCAGTCTCTAACCTCTGCTTTCTGTATCAGTCCTTCTGCACCCCAGTCTCCAAACTCTGCTCTCTGTAACCGTCCTTCTGCACCTCAGTCTCCAAACTCTGCTGTCTGCAACAGTCCTTCTGCACCCAAGTCTCAAACCTCTGCTCCCTGCAACAATCCTTCTGCAGCTCAGTCTCTAACCTATACTCTCTGTAACAGTCCTCCTGCACCTCAGTCTCCTACATTTGCTCTTTGTAAGATTCTTCTGCAACCCAGTCTCCAAACTCTGCCCTCTGTAACAGTCTTTCAGCACCCCTTCTCCAAACTCTGTTCTATGTAACAGTCCTTCTGCAAACCAGTCTCAATACTCTGCTCTCTACAAGGATCCTTCCCAACCCCAGGTTCCATCCTCTGATCTTTGCAACAGTCCTTCTCCACACAAGTCTCCAAACTCTGCTCTCTGTAACAGTCCTCCAGTAGTGCAGTATCCAAAATCTCCTCTCAGTAATGGTTCTTCTGCACCCCAATCTCCTACCTCTGCTCTCTTTAACAGTCCTTCTAAACCTCAGTGTCCAAACTTTGCTCTCTGCAAGAGTCCTTCTGCACCTCAGTCTGAAAACTCTGTTCTCTGCAACGATCCTTCTGCACCCCAGTGTCCAACCTCTGCTCTCTGTAACAGTCCTGCTGTACCTCAGTCTCCAACCTCTGCTCTCTGTAAGATTTTTCTGCAACCCTAACTCCAAACCCTGCTTTCTGTAAGAGTCCTTATGCACCCCAGTCTCCAACCTTTGCTCTCTGTAACAGGCCTTTTGCACCCCATTCTCCAACCTCTGCTCTCTGTAACAGTGCTTCTGCACCTCAGTCTACAAACTCTGCTCTCTGCAACAGTCCTTCTGCACCCCAGTCTCCAAACTCTGCTTACTGTATCAGTCCATCTGCACCACAATTTCCAACCTCTGCTCTCTGTAACACTCTTTCTGCACCTCAGTCTACAAACTCTGCTCTCTGCAACAGTCCTTCTGCATCCCAGTCTCCAACATCTGCTCTCTGCAACAGTCCTTCTGCACCAAATCTCCAACCTCTTCCTCTGTAACAGTCCTACTGTAACCCAATCTCCAACCTCTGCTCTCTGCAACAGTCCTTCTGCACCCCAATCTGAACCTGTGCTCTCAGCAACAGTCCATATACACCCCAGTGTCCAGCCTCTTCTCTCTTCAACAGTCCCTCTGCATCCCAGTCTCCAACCTCTGCTCTATGTAACAATCCTTCTGCACCTCAGTCTCCAACCTCTGTTCTCTGCAAGGGTCCTTCTGCACCTCAGTCTCCAAAAACTGCTCCATGTAAAAGTACTTCTGAACACCTTCTCCATACTCTGCTCTCTGTAACAGGCCTTCTGCACCCCAGTCTTCAACATGTGGTCTTTGCAAAAGTCCATCTGCACCTCAGTCTGAAAACTCTGTTCTCTACAAGGATCCTTCTGCACCCCAGTCTCCAACCTCTGCTCTCTGTAACAGTCCTGCTGCACCTCGCTCTACAGCCTCTGCTCTCAGGAAGATCCTTGTGCAACTTTGTCTATAAACTCTGCTCTCTTTAGGAGTTCTTCTGCAAATCAGTCTGAAAACTCTGTTCTCTACAAGAATCCTTCTGCACCCCAGTCTCCAATCTCTGCTCTCTGTAACAGTCCTTTTGCAACTCAGTCTCCGAACTCAGCTCTCTGCAACGATCCATCTGCACCTCAGTTTCGAAAGTCTACTCTCTGTAACAGTGCTTCTGCACCCATCTCAAACTTCTGCTATCTGCAACGATCCTTCTGCACACCAGTCTCCAACTTCTGCTTTCTGCAACAGTCCTTCTGCACCCCAGTCTCCATCCTCCTCTCTCTGCAACGATCCTTATGCACCCCAGTATCCAACATGTGCTCTATGCAACAGTCCTTTTTCACCCATATCTCCAACCTCTGCTCTCTGAAACAGTCAATCTGCACCTCAGTCTGAAAACTCTGTTCTCTGCAACGATCCTTCTGCACCCCAGTCTCCAACCTCTGCTCTCTGCAAGAGTCCTTCTAAACCCCAGTCTCCAAATTCTGCTCTCTGCAAAAGTCGTTCTGCACCCCAGTCTCCAAAATCTGCTCCCTACAACAGTTCTTCTGCACCTCAGTCTGACAACTCTGCTCTCTGCAACTATCCTTGTACACCCCAGTCTTTAAACTCTACATTCTGTAAAAGTCTTTCTGCACCACAGTCTCCAACCTTTGCTCTCTGTAAGATCCTTCTGAACCCCAGTTTCACAACTCTGCTCTCCGTAATATTTCTTCTGCTCCCCAGTCTCCAATCCCTTCTCTCTGTAACTGTCCTTCTGCTCCGTAGTCTCCAACCTCTACTCTTTGTAACACTCGTTCTTTACCGCAGTCTCCAAACTCTGATATCTGTAACAGTCTTTTTGTCCTGCAGTCTCCAACCTCTGCTCTGTGTAAGGGTCCTTCTGCACCCCAGTCTTAATCCTCTGCTCTCTGTAACAATACTTCTGAACCCCAGTCTCCAACCTCTACTCTCTGTAACTTTTTTTCTGCACCACAGTCTCCAAACTCTCCTTTCTTTATCATTCCTTCTGCACCACAGTTTCCAACCTCTGCTCTCTGCAACATTCCTTCTGCACCTCAGTCTTCAACCTCTGCTAACTGCGACAGTTCTTCTGCACCCCAATCTTTAAAATCTGCTCTCTGCAACAGTTCTTCTACACCCCAGTCTCCAAGGTCTGCACTCTGAAATAGTCCTTCTCCACACCAGTCTCCAAACTCTACTCTCTTTAACAGTCCTCCTGTAGTGCAGTCTCCAAAATCTGCTCTCTGTAATGGTCCTTCTGCACCCAAGTCTCAAACCTCTGCTTTCTGTAACAGTCCTTCTACACCCCAGTCTCCAAACTCTGATATCTGTTACAGTCTTTGTGCACTCCAGTCTCCAAACTCTGCTCTCTATAACAATAATTATGCACCCCAGTCTCAAACCTCTGCTCTCTGCAACGATCCTTTTGCACCCCATTCTCCAAGCTCTGTTCTCTGCAAAAGTCTTTCGGCACCCTAGTCTCCAACATCTACGCTCTGCAACAGTTCTTCTGAACCTTAGTCTGAAAACTCTGCTCTCTGCAACAATCCTTGTGCACCCCAGTCTCCAAACTCTGCTTTCTGTAACAGTCCTTCTGCACCTCAGTCTCCAACCTCTGCTCTCTGTAAAAGTCCTTCTGTACCACAGTCACCAACCTCTGCTCTCTGTAAGGGTCCTTCTGCACCACAGTCCCCAACCTCTCCTTTCTGTATCATTCTTTCTGCACCACAGTTTCCAACCTCTGCTTTCTTCAACATTCCTTCTGCACCTCAGTCTCCAACCTCTGCTCTCTGCAACAGTTCTTATGCAGCCCAGTCACCAAGGTCTGCACTCTGAAACAGTCCATCTCCACACCAGTCTCCAAACTCTGTTGTCTGTCACAGTCCTCCTGCAGTGCAGATTCCAAAATATGCTCTCTGTAACGGTCCTTCTACACCCCATGTACAGCCTCTGCTCTCTGCAGCAGTACCTCTGCAACCCAGTCTCCAACCTCCGCTCTCTGTAACAATCCTTCTGCACCTCAGTATCCAAACTCTGCTCTCTGCAACGGTCCTTCTGCACCTCATTCTCCAAACTCTACTCACTGTAAAAGTACTTCTGCACCCATACTCCAAACTCTGCTCTCCATAACAGGCCTTGTGCACCCCAGTCTTCGATGTCTGTTCTCTTTAGCAATCCTTCTGCACCCCAGTCTCCAACCTCTGCTCTCTACAACGGTCCTTCTGCACCCCTGACTCAAACTTCTGCTCTCTGCAACAGTCCTTCTGCACCGCAGTCTCCAACATGTGCTCTCTGTAACAGGCCTTTTGCACCTCAATCTCCAAACTCTACTCTCTGCGAAAGTCCTTCTGCACCTCATTCGCAAAATTCTAACCTCTGTAAGATGCTTCTGCAGCCCTGTATTCAACCTCAGCTCTCTGTAAGAGTCCTTCTGCACCCAAGTCTCCAACCTCTGCTCTCTGTAACAGGACTTCCGCACGTCACTCTCCAAACTCTGCTCTCTACAACAGTCCTTCTGCACTCTAGTTACCAACATCTGCTCTCTGCAACAGTCCTTCTACTCCCCAGATTCCGAGATCTGCTCTACGTAGCAGTCCTTCTGTACCGCAGTTTCCAACCTCTTCTCTTTGTAACGGTCCTTCTACACCCCAGTCTCCAACCTCTGCTTTCTGTATCAGTCTGTCTGAACCCCAGTCTCCAGCCTCTATTCTCTGTATCTATCTTTATGCACCTCAGTCTTAAACCTGTTTTCTATGTAAGCGTCCTTCTGCACCTCAGTCTCCATCCTCTGCTCTCTATAATGGTCCTTTGGCACCCCAATTTCAAAACTATACTTCCTGTAACCGTCCTTCTGCACCAGAGTCTCCAAACTCTGCTCTCTGTAACAGTCCTTCTACACCTCAGTCTCCAACCTCTGCTCTCTGTAACAGTCCTTCTGCACCTCAGTCTGAAAACTCTGCTCTCTGCACGATCCTTCTGCACCCCAGTATCCAAACACTGCTCTCTGTAACAGTCCACCTGCACCTCAGTCTTCAACCTGTGCACTCTGTTAGATCCTACAGCAACCCAGTCTTCAAACTCTGCTCTTTGTAACAGTCCTTCTGCACCGACTATCCAACCACTCTTCTCTGTAACAGGCCTTCTTCATGCCAGTCTCCTAACTCTGCTCTCTTCAACGATATTTCTGCACACCAGTCTCCAACCACTGCTCTCTGCAATGATCCTACTGCACCCCAGTCTCCAACCTCTGATTTCTGCAACAGTTCTTCTGCACCTCAGTCTCCAACTTCTGCTCTCTGTAAAATCCTTCTGCACACCTGTCTCCAAGCTCTGCTCCTTGCAATGGTTCTTCTGCACCCCAGTCTCCAAACTCTTCTCGATGTAAAAGAACTTCTGCACCTCAGTCATTAATCTCTGCTCTCTGCAAAAGTCCTTCTGCACCCAAGTCTCCAAACACTTCTCTCTGCAACAGTCTTTCTGTACTGCAGTCTCAAACTTCTGCTCTCTGTAACAGTCTTTCTGCACCCCAGTCTCAAAATTCTGCTCTCTCTAAGAGTCCTTCTGCACCTCAGTCTCCATCCTCTGCTCTCAGCAACAGTCCTTCTGCACACCAGTCTCAAATCTCTGCTCTCTGAAACAGTGCTTCTGCACTCCAGTCTCCAACCTCTGTTTTCTGCAACAGTCCTTCTGCACCCCAGTGTCCAAATTCTGTTCTCTGTAACAATTCTCCTGCACCTCAGTCTCCAACCTCTGCTCTTCATATCAGGACTTCTGCACCTCAGTCTCCAACCTCTGCTCTCTGCAACAGTCCTTCTCCACCCCAGTCTCCAACCTCTGCTCTCTGCAACAGTCCTTATCCACCCCAGTCTCCAACCTCTGCTCTCTGCAACAGTCCTTCTGAACTGCAGTCTCCAACCTCTACTCTCGTTAACAGTCCTTCTGCACCACAGTCTCCAACCTCTGCTCTTTGTAAAATCTTTCTGCAATCCAGATTCCAAACTCTGCTCTCTGTAAAATTTTTTCTCCACCCCAGTTTTTAAACTTTGCTTTCTGAAAGTGTCCTGCGACACCCCAGTTTCCAAGCTCTGTCCTCTTCAACAGTCTTTCTGCTCCCCAGTCTCCAACATTTTCTTCTGTAACAGTCCTTCTGTACACTAGTCTCCAACCTGTGCTCTCTGTAACATTCCTTCTGCACCCCAGTCTCCAACCTCTGCTCTCTGTAACAGTTCTGTCGATACCGTAGTCTAAAAACTCTGGTCTCTGTACAGGTCCTACTGCACACCAATTTCTAACCTCTGCTTTCTGTAACAGTCCATCTGCACCTCAGTCTCCAAACTCTGCTCTCTCTAACAAATCTTCTACACCTCAGTCTCGAACCTCTGCTCTCTGTAACAGTTCTTCGGAACCTCAGTTTGATACCTCTGCTCTCTGCACGATCTTTCTGCACCCCAATCTTCAACCACTTCTCTCTGTAACAGTCAAACTGCACCCCAGTCTCCAACCTCCGTTTTCTGTAACACTTTTTCTATACCGCAGTCACTAAAATCTGGTCTGTGTAACAGTCCTTCTGCACCCCAATTTCCAACCTCTGCTTTCTGTAACAATCCTTCTGCACCTCAGTCTCCAAACTCTGCTCTCTGTAACAGTCGTTCTACACCTAAGTCTCCAACCTCTGCTCTCTGTAACAGTCCTTCAGCACCACAGTCTGACACCTTGCTCTCTGCAGGATTCTTCTGCACTCCAGTCTCCAACCTCTGCTCTCTACAATGATCCTACTGCACCCCAGTCTCCAAACTCTGATCTCTGCAACAGTTCTCTGCCCCTCAGTCTCCAAATTCTGCTCTCTGTAAGATCCTTCGACACCCCTTACCCAAATTCTTCTCTCTGTAAAAGTCCATCTGTACCCTAGTCTCCAAACTCTGCTCTCTGTAACAGGACTTCGGTATCTCAGTCTCCAACCTCTGCTCTCTGCAACAGTCCTTCTGCACCCCAGTCTCCAACCTCTGCTCTCTACAACTGTCCTTCTGCACCCTAGTTACCAACATCTGCTCTCTGCAACAGACCTTCTGCATCCCAGTCTCCAGCATCTGCTCTCTTCAACAGTTCTTGTGCACCTCATTCTGAAAACTCTGCTCTCAGCAACAACCCTTTTGCACCACAGTCTCCTATTTATGCTCTCTGTAACAGTCCTTCTTCACCTCAGTCTCCCAACTCTGCTCTCTTTATAATCCTTCTGCAACACAGTCTTCAAACTCTGCATTCTGTAACAGTCTTTCTGCACAACAGTCTCTAATCTCTGCTCTCTGTAATAGGACTTCTGCAAGCCAGTCTCCAAACTCTGCTCTTTGTAATAGGCCTTCTGCACCCCAGTCTCCAACCTCTTCTCTCTGCAACGATTCTTCTCCACCCAAGTATCCAACATCTGCTCTCTGAAACAGTCCTTTTGCACCCCAGTCTCCAAACGCTGCTCTCTGCAACTGTCCTTTTCCACCCCAGTCTCCAACATCTGCTCTCTGCAAGAGTCCTTCTGCACCCTAGTCTCTAAAATCTGCTCTCTGCAATGATCCTTCAGGACCCCAGTATCCAATGTCTGCTCTCTGCAACAGTCCTTCTGCACCACATTCTCCAACCTCTGCTCTTTATAAGATCCTTGTGCACTCCAGTTTTCAGACTCTGCTCTCTGTAACATTCCATCTCCACCCCAGTCTCCAACCTCTGTCCTCTGCAAATGTCATTCAGCTCCTCAATCTCCGAGATCTGCTCTCTGTAACAGTCCTTCTACACCCCAGTCTCCAACCTCTTTTTTCTGTATCAGTCAATTTTAACCCCGTCTCCAAACTCTGTTCTTTGTATCTATTCTGCTTCACCTCAGTCTCCAACCTGTGCTCTATGTAAGAGTCCTTATGCACACCAGTCTCCAAACTTTGCTCTCTGCAAGAGTCCTTCTGTACTGCATTCTCCAACATCTGCTCTCTGTAACGGTCTTTCTGCACACCAGACTCCAATCTCTGCTTTCTTTATCAGTCCATCTGCACCCCAGTCTCCAACTTCTTCTCTCTCTAAGAGTCCTTCTACATCCCAGTCTCCAAACTCTGCTCTCAGTAACAGTCCTATACCGCAGTCTCCACACTCTGCTCTCTTTAACTGTCCTTCTGCACCCCAATTTCCAAACTCTGCTACCTGTAACAGTCCTTCTGCACCTGAGTCTTCAAACTCTTCTCTCTGTAACAGTCCTTCTACAACTCAGTCTCCAACCTATGATCTCTGTAACCGTCCTTCTGAACCTCAGTCTGAATCCTCTGCTCTCTGCACAACCCTCTGCACCCCAGTCTCCAACCACTGCTCCCTGTAACAGTCCACCTGCACGTCAGTCTCCAACTTCTGCCCTGTGTAAGATCCTTCAGTAACCCAGTCTCTAAACTCTGCTCTCTAAAACAGTCCTTCTGCACCCGAGTATCCAAGCTCTCCTCTCTGTAAGAGGCCTTCTGCACGCCAGTCTCCAAACTCTGCTCTCTGTAGCAGGCCTTCTGCACCCCAGTCTTCAAACTCTGCTCTCTGCAATGATCCTACTGCACGCCAGTCTCCAACCTTTAATATCTGCAACACTCCTTCTGCACCTCAGTCTCCAATTTCTTCTCTCTGTAAGATCCTTCTGCACCCCTGTCTCAAAGATCTGCTTTTTGCAATGATCCTCCTGCACCCCAGTCTCCAACCTCTGCTCTATGTAACTGGACTTCTGCACTTCAGTCTCCAACATCTACTCTCTGCAACAGTCCTTCTGCACCCCAGTCTCCAAACTCTGCTCTCTGCAACAGTCCTTCTGTACTGCAGTCTCTAACCTCTGCTCTCTGTAACGGTCTTTCTGCACCACAGAATCCAATCTCTGCTTTCTGCATCAGTCCTTTTGCACCCCAGTCTCCAATATCTGCTCTCAGCAACAGTCCTTCTAACTCCAGTCTCCAAATTCTGCTCTGTGAAACGATCCTTCTGGAACCTAGGCTTCAACGTGTGCTCTCTGCAACAGTCCTTCTGCACCACAGTTTCCAACCTCTGCTCTCTGTAAGATCTTTCTGCACACCAGTGTCCAAATTCTGCTTTCCCTAACATTCCTTCTCCATCGCAGTCTGTAACCTCTGCTTTCTTCGAAGGTCCTGCGGCACCCCAGTCTCCACCCTCTGTCCTCTGTAACAGTCCTTCTGCTCCCCAGTCTCCAAAATCTGCTCTCTGTAATAGTCCTTCTGTACCGAAGTCTCCAACCTCTGCTCTCTGTAACGGTCCTTCTGCAGCCCAGTCTTTAACCTCTACTTTTTATATCAGTCCTTCTGAACCACAGTCTCCAAACTCTGCGCTCTGTATCTATCCTTCAGCACCCCAGTCTCCAACCTGTGCTTTCTGTAACTGTCTTTCTGCACCCCAGTCTCAAACCTCTGCTCTCGGCTATAGTCCTTCTCCACCACAGTCTCCAAACTCTGCTCTCTGTAAGATTTTTCTGCACTCCAGTTTCCAAACTCTACACTCTGTTACATTCCTTCTCCAACCTAGTCTTTACCCTCTGCTTTCTACAAGTGTCCTGCGGCACCCCAGTCTCCAAACTCTGTCCTCTGCAACTGTCCTTCTGCTCCCCAGTCTCCAACATATGCTCTCTGAAACAGTCCTTCTGAAACGCAGTCTCCACCCTCTGCTCTCCTTAACAGTCCTTCTGCAACCCAGTCTCCAAACACTGCTTTCTGTATCAGTCCTTCTGAAGCCCAGTCTCAAACCTCTGTTCTCTGTATATATACTTCTACACCTCAGTCTCAAACCTGTTCTCTCTGTAACATTTCTTCTGCACCCCAGTCTCCAACCTCTGCTCTCTGTAACAGTTTTTCTATACCGCAGTCTCCAAATCCTGGTCTCTGTAACGGTCCTTCTGCACCCCAGTTTCCAACCTCTGCTTACAGTAACAGTCTTTCTGCACCACAGTCTACAAACTCTGCTCTCTGTAACAGTTTTTCTACACCTCAGTCTCCAACTTCTTCTCTCTGTAAGATCCTTCAGCAACCCAGCCTCCAACCACTACTCTCTGTAACAGTCTAACCTCTGCTCTTTGTAAAATCTTTCAGCAACCCAGTCTCTAAACTCTGCTCTCTATAACACTCCTTCTACACCCCAGTCTCCAACCTCTCCTCTCTGTAACAGGCATTCTGCACGCCAGTCTCCAAACTCTGTTCTCGGCAACAGTCCTTATGCACCCCAATCTCCAACCTCGGCTCTCTGCAAGGATCCTTCTGCACACCAGTCTCCAACCTCTGCTCTCTGCAATGATCCTACTGCACGCCAGTCTCCAACCTCTGATCTCTGCAACATTCCTTCTGCACCTCAGTCTCCAACTACTTCTCTCTGTAAAATCTTTCTGCACCCCTGTCTCCAAGCTCTGCTCCTGGCATCGATCCTTCTGCACCCCAGTCTCCAACTTTTGCTCTATGTAAAAGGACTTCTGCACCTCAGTCTCCAACATCTACTCTCTGCAACAGTCCTTCTTCACCCCACTCTTCAAACTCTGCTCTCTTCAACAGTCCTTCTGTACTGTAATCTCTAAACTCTGCTCTCTGTAATGGTCTTTTTGCACCCCATAATCCAATCTCTACTTTCTGCATCAGTCCTTTTGCACCCCAGTCTCCAACATCTGCTCTCTCTACGAGTTTTTCTGCACCTCAGTCTCCAATCTCTGCTTTCGGCAACAGTCCTTCTGCTCCCCAGTCTCCAACCACTGCTCTCTGTAACAGTCCTTCTGCACCTCAGTCTCCAACCTCTGCTTTCAACAACAGTCCTTCTGCACTCTAGTCTCCAACCTCTTCTCACTGCAACAGTCCTTCAGCACCCCAGTATCCAACATCTGCTCTCTGCAACAGTCCTTCTACACCCCAGTCTCCAAACTCTACTCTCTGCTAGGATCGTTCTGGACCCCAGTCTCCAAAGTCTGTTTTCTAAAACAGTACTTCTGCACCACAGTCTCCAAAATCTGCTCTCTCTAACATTTCTTCTCCACTGCAGTCTCCAACCTCAGCTTTCTGCAAGGGTCCTGCGGCATCCCAGTCTCCAACGTCTGTCCACTGTAACACTCCTTCTGCTCCCCAGTCTCCAACATCTGATCTCTGTAACACTCCTTATGTACCGCAGTCTCCAAACTCTGTTCTCTGTAACGGTCTTTCTACATCCCAGTCTCCAACCTCTGCTTTTTTTTATCAGTCCTTCTGAATCCCAGTCTCCAACCTCTGCTCTCTGTATCTATCCTTCTACACCTCAGTCTCCAACCTGTGCTTTCTGTAACAGTCCTTCTGCACTCCAGTCTCCAAACTCTGCTCTCTGTAACAGTCCTTTTATACCGCAGTCTCCAACCTCTTCTCGCTGTAACGTTCCTTATGCACCCCAATTTCCAACCTCTGCTTTCTGTAACAGTCCTTTTGCTCCTCACTGTCTAAACTCTGCTCTCTGTAACAGTCTTTCTACACCTCAGTCTCCAACCTCTGCTCTCTGTAACAGTACTTCTGCACCTCAGTCTGAAACCTCTGCTCTCCAGATTCTTCTGCACCCCAGTCTCCACCCACTGCTCTCTGTAACAGTCCACGTGCACCTCAGTCTCCAAACTCTGCTCTCTGTAAGTTCCTTCATCAAAACAGTCTCCAAACTGTGCTCTCTGTAAAAGTCCTTCTGCACCCCAGTCTCCAACCTCTCCTCTCTGTAACAGGCCTTCTGCACTCCAGTCTCAAAACTCTGCTCTCTATAGTGGGCCTTCTGCATGCCAGTCTCCAACCACTGCTCTTTGCAATGATCGTACTGCACCCCAGTCTCCTACTTCTGATCTCTGCAAGAGTCCTTCTGTACCTCAGTCTTCAAATTCTGCTCTCTGTAAGATCCTTCTGCACCCCTGTCTCCGTCTTCTGCTCTCTGTAACAGTCCTTTTGCACCACAGTCTCCAAAGTCTACTCTCTACAAAGGTCCTTCTTCACCCAAGTCTCCAACCTCTGCTCTCTGCACCACTCCTTTTGAAACCCAGTCTTAAACGTCTGCTCTCTGTAACAATACTTCTTCACCTCAGTCTCAAAACTCTGTACTCTGCAAAGTTCCTTCTGCACCTCAGTCTCAAACCTCTACTCTCTGTAACAGTTCTTCTGCACCTCATTCTCCAACCTCTTCTCTCTGTAGGAACCTTCTCCAACATAGTATACAAACTCTGCTCTCTGTAACAGTCCTTCTGAACACCAGTCTCCAAACTCTGCTCTCTGCACTGATCCTTCTTCACACCAGTCTCCAACCTCTGCTCTCTGAGACACTACTTCTGAACCCCAGTCTCCAACATTTGCTCTCTGCAACAGTCCTTCTGCAACTCAGTCTGAAAACTCTGCTCTCTGCAATGATCATTCTGCACGTCAGTCTCCTACCTGTGCTCTCTGTAAGACCCTTCTGCATCCCAGTCTCCAAACTCTGCTCTCTGTACCAGTTCTTCTGAACAACAGTTTCTAACCTGGGCTCTCTGTAAGAGGAATTCTGCAACCCAGTCTCAAAACTCTGCTCTCTGTAACAGGCCTTCTGAAACCCAGTCTCCAACCACTTCTCTCTGCAATGATTCTTCTCCACAACAATCTCAAACCTCTTCTCTCGGCAAAAGTCCTTCTGCATCCTTGTCTCCAACCTCTGCTCTGTAAGATTCTTATGCACTCCAGTCTCCAACCTCTCCTCTCTGTAACAATCCTTCTCCACCCCAGTCTCAAACATGTGCTCTCTGCAACAGTTCTTCTGCACCACAGTCTGAAAAATATGCTCTGTACAACGACCTTTCTGCATTCCAGTCTCCTACCTCTGCTCTCCTTAACAGTCCTTCTGCACCTCTGTCTCCCAACTCTGCTCTTTTCAGATCCTTCTGCAACTTAGTCTTTAAACTCTGCACTCTGTAACAGTCCTTCTGCACCTCAGTCTCCAAACTCTGCTCTCTGTAACAGTCCTTCTTAACCTCAGTGTTAAACCTCTACTCTCTATAACAGTCTTCCTGTACCTCAGTCTGAAACCTCTGCTCTCTGCATGATCCTTCTACACCCAGTTTCCAACCACTGCTCTCTGTAAGAGTCCACCTACACCTCAGTAACCAAACTCTGCTCTTTATAAGATCCTTCAGCAACCCAGTCTATTAACACTGCTCTCTAAAACAGTACTTCTGCACCAAACTCTCCAACCTCTCCTCTCTGTAACAGGCCTTCTGCACGGCAGTCTCCAAACTCTGCTCTCTAATGATATTTCTGTACCCCAGTCTCCAACCACTTCTGTCTGCAATGATCCTACTGTCCCCAGTCTCCAACCTCTGATCTCTGCAACAGTACTTCTGCACCTCAGTTTCCAACCTCTGCTCTGTGTAAGTCCTTCTGCACCCCAGTCTCTAAAATCTGCTCTCTGCCACAGTTTTTCTAGACCCCAGTCTCCAACATCTGCTCTCTGGAACAGTCCTTCCGCACCCCAGTCTCAAAACTCTGCTCTCTGCAACGATCCTTCTGGACCCCAGTTACCAAGGTTTCCTCTCTGCAACAGTCCTTCTGCAACACAGTCTCCAATCTCTTCTCTTTGTAAGATCCTTCTGCACTCTAGTTTCCAAACTCTCTGTAACATTCATTCTCCACCGGAGTCTCAAACTTCTTTCTTCTCAAACAGTCGTTCTGCTCCCTAGTCTCCGAGATCTGCTCTCTGTAACAGTCCTTCTGTACCGCAGTCTCCAAACTCTGCTCTTTGTAACGGTCCTTCTACACCCCAGTCTCCAAACTCTGCTTTCTGTATCAGTCTTTTGGAACCCCAGTCTCCAAAATCTACTCTCTGCAACAGTCCTTAGGCTCTCCAGTCTCCATCCTCTGCTCTCTGCAACAGTCCTTCTGTACCCAGTCTCCAACATCTGCTCTCTGCAACAGTCCTTCTGCACCCCAGTCTCCAAACTCTGCTCTCTGCAACGATAACTCCGGACCCTAGTCTCCAACCTCTACTCGCTGCAACAGACATTCTGCACCACAGTCTACAACCTCTGCTCTCTGTAAGATCTTTTTGCACTCCAGTTTACAAATTCTCCTCTCTCAAACATTTCTTCTCCATTGCAGTCTCCAATCTCTGCTTTCAGCGAGGGTGGGGCACCCCAGTCTCCAACCTCTGTCCTCTGTAACAGTCTATCTTAACCCCAGTATCGAACCTCTGCTCGCTCTCTGTAACAGTTCTTCTGTACTGCAGTCTCAAACCTCTGCTCTTTGTAACGGTCCTTCTGTACCCCAGACTCCAAACTCTCCAATCTGTATCAGTCTGTCTGAACCCTAGTCTCCAACATCTGCTCTCTGTATCTATCCTTCTGCACCTCAGTCTCCAACCTGTCCTCTATGTAAGAGTCCTTCTGCACCCCAGTCTCCAACCTTTTTTCTCGGTAATAGTCCTATACCACAGTCTCCAACATCTGCTCTCTGTAACGGTCTTTCTGCAACCAAATATCCAAACTCTGCTCTCTGCAAAAGTCCTTCTTTAACTCAGTCTCCAACCAATGCTCTCTGTAACAATCCTTCTGCACCTCAGTCTACAAACACTGCTCTCTGTAACACTCCACCTGCACCTCAGTCTCCAACCTCTGCTCTTTGTAAGATCCTTCTGCAACCCCGTCTCCAAATACTGCTCTCTATAACAGTTCTTCTGCACCCCAATCTCCAACTTCTGCTCTATCTAAGTGTCCTTCTGCACCACAGTCTCCAAACTCTGCTCTCTGCAACAGTCCTTCTGCACCCGAGTCTCCAACCTTTGTTCTCTGCAACAGACCTTTGGCACCCCAGTCTCAAAACTTTGTTCTCTGCATCAGTCTTTCTGCACCCCAGTCTCAAATCTCTGCTCTCTGTAACAGTCCTTCTGCACCCTAGTCTCCAAACTCTGCTCTCTGTAACAGGCCATCTGCACCTAAGTCTCCAACCTCTGATCTCTGCAAAGGTCCTTTGGCACCCCAATCCCCAACCTGTGCTCGCTGCAACAGTCTTTTTACACCCAAGTCTCAAACCTCTGCACTTCGCAACAGTCCTTCTGCACCTCAGTCCCCAACATCTGCTCTCTGCAATGGTCTTTTTGCACCTCAGTATTCAACATTTATCTCTGTTAACAGTCCTTCTGCACCTCAGTCTCCAACCTCTGCTCTCTGTAACAGGCCTTCTGCACCCATGTTTCTGAACTCTGCTCTCTTTAACAGTCCTTCTGCACCCCAATCTCCAACCTCTGCTCTCTGGAGCAGTCCATCTGCACCTCATTCTCCAAACTCTGCTCTTTGTAAGATCCTTCTGGACCCCAGTCTTCAAACTCTGCTCTCAGTATCAGTCCTGCACCTTAGTC
The DNA here is from genome assembly GCF_052094955.1 of Ictidomys tridecemlineatus. NCBI lineage: Eukaryota > Metazoa > Chordata > Mammalia > Rodentia > Sciuridae > Ictidomys > Ictidomys tridecemlineatus. Next base: position 18,901 of record NW_027521261.1, read on the forward strand.
TCCAAACATGCTCTCTGTAACAGTTTTTCTGGACCTCAGTCTTCAACAACTGCTCTCTGAAACAGTATTTCTGCACCCCAGTCTTCAACCTCTGCTTTCTAGAACAGTCCTTCTATACCCCAGTCTCCATAATCAACTCTCTGCAACAAACCATCTTCACCCCAGTCTCCAACGTCTGCTCAATGCAATAAACCTTCTGCACCCCAGTCTCCAAATTTTCCTCTCTGTATGATTTTTGTGCACCTCTCAAACCTCTGCTCTCAGTATCAGTCCTGCACCCCAGTCTCCAAACACTGCTCTCTGTAACAATTTTTCTGCTCATCAGTCTTCAACAACTGTTCTCTGCAAGAGTCCTTCTGCACCACAGTCTCCAACCTCTGCTCTCTAGAACAGTCCTTCTATACCCCAGTCTCCATAATCTACTCTCTGCAATGATCCTTTTTCACCCCTGTGCCAATGCCTGCTCTCTGCAAAATTCCTTCTGCACTCCAGTCTCCAAACTTTCCTCTCTGTTAGATCCTTCTGCACCCCAGTCTCCAACCTGTTCTCTACAACAGTTCTTCTGTACCGCATTATTCAACCTCTGTTCTCCGTGAGAGTCCTTCTGAACCCCAGTCTCCAACCTCTGCTTTCTGTATCAGTCTTTCTTCACCACAGTCTCCACACTCTTCTCTCTGTTACAGTCTTTCTGCACCTCACTCTGCAACCTCTGCTCTCTGCAGCAGTCCTTCTGCAACGCAGTCTTCAACCTCTTCTCTCTACAGCAGTCCTTCCTCACCCCAGTCTCCAAAATATGCTCTCTGTAACAGTCCTTTTCCACCGCTGTCTCCAACCTCTGCTCTCTGTAACAGTACTTCTGTACTGCAGTCTCCAACCTCTGCTCTCTGTAATGGTCATTCTGCACCTCAGTTTCCAAACTCTCCTTTCTGTATCAGTCCTTATGCCCCCTGGTCTCGAACCTCTGATCTCTGTAACAGTCCTTCTGCACCTTAGACACCAAACTCTTCTCTCTGCAACAGTACTTCTGTGCCCCAATCTCCAACCTCTGCTTTCTGCAATGGTCCTTCTGCACCCCAGTCTCCAACCTCTGTTCTCTACAACACTTATTCTGCAACCCAGTCTCCAACCTCTGCTCTCTGTAACAGTCCTTCTGTACCTCAGTCTCCAACCTCTGCTCTCTGCAATAGTTATTCTTCACCCCAGTCTGCAATCTCTGCTCTCTGCAACAGTCCTTCTGCACCCCAGTCTCCAACATCTGCTCTCTGCAACAGTTCTTCTCCACGTCAGTCTCATACCTCTGCTCTCTGCAACAGTCCTTCTGCACCCAGGTCACCAACGTCTGCTTTCTGTATCAGTCCTTCTGCACCCCAGTCTCCAACGTCTGCTCTCTGTAACAGTCCTTCTGCACCTCAGTCTCTAACCTCTACTCTCTACAGCAGTTTTTCTCCACCCCAGTTTCCAAACTCTGCTCTTGGCAACTGTCTTTCTGGACGCCATTCTCCAACTGCTACTCTCTGCAACAGTCCTTGTACACCCAAGACTTTCACATCTGCTCTCTGTAAGAGTCCTTCTGCACCCCAGTCTCCAACCTCTGTTCTAAGCAAAAGTCTTTGTACACCCCAGGCTCCAAACTCTGCTCTCTGTAACAGTCCTTCTTTACTGCAGTCTCCAACCTCTGCTGTCTGTAATGGTCCTTCTGCACCCGAGACTCCAAACTGTACTTTCGATATCAGTTATTCTGCACCCCAGTCTTCAACCACTTCTCTCTGCAACTGTCCTGCTGCACCCCAGTCTCCAACCTCTGCTCTCTGTAGCGATCCTTCTGCACCTCAGTTTTCAACCTCTGCTCTGTGCATCAATCTTTCTTCACCACAGTCTCCAAACTCTGCTCTCTGCAACACTCCTTCTGCACCCCATTCTCCAAGCTCTGCTCTCTGTAACTGTCCTTCTGCACATCAGTGTCCAAACTCTGCTCTCTTTAAAAATTCATTTTCACATACGTCTCCAACTCTTTTCTCTGTAAGAGACATTCTACACCCCAGTCTCCAAACTCTGCTCTCTGTAACAGTTCTTCGGAACCCCAATCTCTGAACTCTGCACTCTGTAAAACTCCTTCTGCACCACAGTCTCCATACTCTGCTCTCTGTAAGAATAATTTTGCACCCCAGTATCCAACCTCTTCTCTCTGTAAAAGTCCTACTCCACCTCAGTCTCGAAGTTCTGCAATCTGTAAAGGTCCTTCTGCATTTCAGTCTCCAAACTCTGCTCTCTGTAACAGTCCTTCTGCACTCCAGTCTCCAACATCCATTCTCTGCAACGATCCTTCTTCTCCCCAAGTTCTATCCTCTGCTCTCTGCAACGGTTTTTCTACACCCCAGTATCCAACCTATGCTCTTTGTAACAGTCCTTCTGCACCTCAGTCTCCAAACTCTGCTCTCTGCAACAGTCCTTCTGCACCCGTCTCCAACCTCTGCTCCAGGTAACAGTTCTACTGCACCCCAATCTCCAAACTCTGCTCTCTGTAACACTCCTTCTTCTCCCCAGTCTCCACATTCTGATCTCTGTAAAATTGCTTCTGGACCTCAGTCTCCAACCTCTGCTGTCTACAACAGTCCTTCTGCTCCTAAGTCTCCAACCTCTATACTCTACAAAAGTCCGTCTGCACCTTTGTTTCCAAACTCTGTTCTCTGTAAGATCCTTCTGAAACCCATTCGTCAAACTCTGCTCTGTGTAACAGTCCTTCTAAACCCCAGTCTCCAAACTCTGCTCTCTGTTACAGGCCTTCTGCAACCCAGTCTTCAACCTCTGCTCTCTGTAACAGGCCTTCTGCACCCCAGTCCCCAACCTTTGCTCTGTGCAATGATTCTTCTGCACCCCAGTCTCCAAACTCTGCTCTCTGTAACAGTCCTTCTGCACCCCATGATCCAATATCTGCTCACTACTACAGTCTTTCTGCACATCAGTCTGAAAACTCTGCACTCTGAAACAATCATTCTGCACCCCAGTTTACAACCTTTGCTCTCTGAAACAGTCCTTCTGAAACTCAGTCTCCAAAATGCTCTCTGTAAGATCCTTCTGACACCCTGTCTTGAAACTGTGCTATCTGTAACAGTGCGTCTGCACCCCAGTCTGCCAACTCTGCTCTCTGTAACAGACCTTCTGCACCCAGTCTCCATCCTCTCTGTCTGCAACGATTCTTCTTCACCTCAGTCTCGATACTCCGCTCTCTGTAACAGTCATTTTGAACCTCAGTCTCCAAAATGTTTTCTGTAAGATCCTTGTGAAACCCTGTCTCGAAACTGTGCTATATGTAACAGTGCTTCTGCACCCCAGTCTCCAAACTCTGCTCTCTCTAACAGGCCTTCAGCACCCCACTCTCCAACCTCTGCACTCTGTAACAGGCCTTCTGCATCGCAGTCTCAAACCCCTGTTCTCTGCATCAGTCCCTCTGCACCCAATCTCCAAACTCTGCTCTTTGTAACAGTCATTCTATACCGCAGTCTCCAACTTCTGCTCTCTGCAACATTTCTTCTGCACCCCAGTCTCCATCTGTGCTCTCTGTAACTGTCCTTCTGCACCCCAGTCTCCACTCACTGATCTCCGTAACAATCCTTCTGGACCTCAGTCTCAAACCTCTGCTCTCAGTAACAGTCCTTCTGTACCGCAGTCTCAAAACTCTGCTCTCTGTAATAGTCTTTCTGAACCCCAGACTCCAAGTAAGCTTTCTCTATCAGTTCTTCTGCACCCCAGTCTCCAAACTCTGCTTTCTGTAACAGTCCTTCTGCAACTCAGTCTCCAAACTCTGCTCTCTGCAACAGTTCTTCTGCACCTCAGTCTGAAAACTATGTTCTTTGCAACGATCCTTCTGCAACCCTGTCTCCAAACCCTGCTTTCTGTAACAGTCCTTTTGCACCCCAGTCTCCAACCTCTGCTCTTTGTAACAGGCCTTTTGCATCCCATTCTCCTACCTCTGCTCTCTGTACCAGTGCTTCTGCACTTCTGTCTACAAACTCTGCTCTCTGCAACAGTCCTTCTGCACCCCAGTCTCCAACCTCTGCTCTCTGCAATGATCCTTCTGCACCACAGTCTTGAAACACTACTGTCTGTAGCAGCCCTTCTGCACCCCAGTCTCAAACCTCTGCTGTTTGCAACGATCTTTCTGTACACCAGTTTCCAAAGTCAGCTCTCTTCAACAGTCCTTCTGAACCCCAGTCTCCAACCTCTGCTCTCTGCAACGATCCCTATGCACCCCAGTATCCAATATCTGCTCTATGCAACAGTCCTTCTGCACCCCTGTCTCCAGCCTCTGCTCTCTGCAATAGTCCTTCTGCACCTCAGTCTGAAAACGCTGTTCTCTGCAATGATCCTTCTGTACCCCAGTCTAAAAACTTTGCTCTCTCTAATACTCCTGTTGCACCTCAGTCTCGAAACTCTGCTCTCTCTAAGATCCTTCTGCAACCCTGTCTTCAAACTCTGCTCTATGTAACAGTCCTTCTGCACCCCAGTCTCCAACCTCTGCTCTTTGCAAGAGTCCTTCTAAAACCCAGTCTCCAAACTCTGCTTTCTGCAACAGTCCTTCTGCACCCCAGTCTCCAACTTCTGTTCTTTTTAACAATCCTTCTTCACCTCAGTTACCAAACTCTGATCTCTACAATGGTCCTTCTGCACCACAGTCTCCAACCTCTGCTCTCTGTAACAATCCCTCTGCACCCCAGTCTAAAAACTCTGCTCTCTACAACAATCCTTTTGCACCCCAGTTTCCAAACTCTGCTCTCTGCAAAAGTTCTTCTGCACCCCAGTCTCAAAGATCTGCTTCCAGCAACAGTCTTTCTGCACCTCTTTCTGACAACTCTGCTCTCTGCAATGATCATTTTGCACCCCAGTCTTCAAACTCTGCTTTATGTAACAGACTTTCGGCACCTCAGTCTCCAACCTCTTCTTTTTGTAAGATCCTTCTGCACCCCAGTTTCAAAACTCTGCTCTCTGTAATATTTTTTCTGCTCCCCAGTCTCCAACCTCTGCTCTCTGAAACAGTCCTTCTGCTCCACAGTCTCCAACCTCTGCTCTCTGTAACACTCCTTCTGTCCCGCAGTCTCCAACCTCTTCTCTCTGTAATGGTTCTTCTGCACTCCAGTCTCCAAACTCTGATCTCTGTAACAATCCTTTTTCACCCCAGTCTCAAACCTCTGCTGTCTTCAACGATCTTTTTGCAACCCAGTCTCCAACCTCTGCTCTCTTCAAAAGTCCTTCTGTACCCCAGTCTCCAACATCTGCTCTCAGCAAAAGTCCTTCTGAACCTAAGTCTGAAAACTCTGCTCTTTGCAAGGATCCTTGTGCACCCCAGTCTCCCAACTCTGCTTTTTGTAACAATCCTACTACACCTCAGTCTTTAAAATCTACTCTCTGTAACAGTGCTACTGAACCCCAGCCTCCAACCTCTAATCTCTATAAGATTCTTCTGCACCGAAGTTTCCAAATCTGCTCTCTGTAACATTTCTTATCCTCCCCAGACTCAAACCTCTGCTCTCTGTAGCAGTCCTTTTGCTCTCCAGTCTCCAACCTCTGCTCTCTGTAACAGTCCTTCTGTACCTCAGTCTTCATCCTCTGCTCTCTGTAACGGTCGTTCCGCACCCCAGTCCTCAACCTCTCCTTTCTGTATCATTCCTTCTGCACCACAGTTTCCAACATATGCTCCCTGCAACATTCTTTCTGCACATCAGTCTCCATCCTCTGCTCTCTGCGACAGTTTTTCTGCACCCCAGTCTCCAACCTCTGCTCTCTGCAACAGTTCATCTGCACCCCAGTATCCAAGGTCTGCACTCTGAAACAGTTTTTCTCCACACCAGTCTCGAAACTCTGCTCTCTGTTACAGTCCTCCTGTAGTGCAGTCTCCAAAATCTGCATTCTGTAAGGATTCTTCTGCTCCCCAGTCTTCAACCTCTGCTTTCCGTATCAGTCCTTCTGCACCAAAGTCTCAAACCTCTGGATCTGCAACAGTCCTTCTACACCGCAGTCTCCAAAGTCTGCTATCTTCAACAGTCCTTTTGCAACCCAGGCTCCAACCTCTTCTCTCTGTAACAATCCTTCTGCACCTCAGTCTCAAAACTCTGCTCTCTACAAAGGTGCTTCTGCACCTCAGTCTCTAACCTCTATTCTCTGTAACAGTCCTTCTGCAGCTCAGTCTCCAACATCTGTTCTCTCTAAGATCCTTCTGCAACCCAATCTGTAAACTCTGCCCTCTGTAACAGTCCTTATGCACCCCTTCTCCAACCTCTGTTCTCTGTAACATTCATTTTGGATGCTGTTCTCAAACCTCTGTTTGCTACAACGATCCTTCTGCACCCCAGTCTCCATCCTCTGCTCTTTACAAAAGTCCTTCTGCACCCCAGTCTCCAATATCTGCTCTCTGCAACAGTCCTTCTGCACCTCAGTCTGAAAACTCTGTTCTCTGCAACGATCCTTCTGCACCCCAGTCTCCAACCTCTGTTCTCTGTAACAGTCCTGCTGTACCACAGTCTCTAAGCTCTGCTCTCTGTAAGATCCTTCTGCAACCCTGTCTCCAAACTCTGCTGTCTGTAACAGTTCTTCTGCACCCCAGTCTCCAACCTCTGCTCTCCGTAACAGGCATTTTGCACCCCATTCTCCAACCTCTGCTCTCTGCAACAGTTATTCTGCACCCGAGTCTCCAAACTCTGCTTTCTGTATCAGTCCATCTGCACCCCAATCTCCAACCTCTGCTTTCTGTAACAGTACTTCTGCATCTCAGTCTACAAACTCTGCTCTCTGCAACAGTCCTTCTGCAACCCAGTCTACAACATCTGCTCTCCAAAAAAGTCCTTCTGCACCAAAGTCTCCAACCTCTGCCTCTGTAAGAGTCCTACTGCAACACAGTCTTCAACCTGTACTCTCTGCAACTGTCCTTCTTCACCCAAATCTCAAACCTGTGCTCTCTGCAACAGTCCTGCTACACCCAATGTCCAGCCTCTGCTCTCTGCAGTAGTCCCTCTGAGACCAAGTCTTCAACGTCTGCTCTCTGTAACAATCCTTCTGCACCTCAGTTTCCAACCTATGCTCTCTGCAATGGTCCTTCTGCACCTCGGGCTCTACTCTCTGTAAAAGTACTTCTGCACCCCTTCTCCAAACTCTGCTCTCCGTAACAGGCCTTCTGCACCCCAGTCTCCGACCTCTGTTTTCTATAATGATCCTTCTGCACCCCAGTCTCCAACCTCTGCTCTCTTTACCAGTTCTTCAGCACCCCAGTCTCCAAACACTGCTCTCTGTACCAGTCTTTCTGCACCTCAGTCTCCAACCTTGATCTCTGCAACAGTCCTTCTGCACCACATTCTCCAACCTCTGCTCTGTATCAGGCATTTTGCACCCCATTCTCCAACCTCTGCTCTCTGCAACAGTTCTTCTGCACCGGAGTCTCCAAACTCTGCTTTCTGTATGAGTCCATCTGCACCCCAACCTCCAACCTCTGCTCTCTGTAACAGTACTTCTGCATCTCAGTCTACAAACTCTGCTCTCTGCAACAGTCCTTCTGCAACCCAGTCTCCAACATCTGCTCTTCGAAAAAGTCTTTCTGCACCGAAGTCTCCAACCTCTGCCTCTGTAACAGTCCTACTGCAACACAGTCTTCAACCTGTACTCTCTGCAACAGTCCTTCTTCACCCAAATCCCAAACCTGTGCTCTCTGCAACAGTACTGCTACACCCCATGTCTAGCCTCTGCTCTCTTCAGTAGTCCCTCTGAGACCAAGTCTTCAATATCGGCTCTCTGTAACAATCCTTCTGCACCTCAGTCTCCAACCTATGCTCTCTGCAATGGTCCTCCTGCACCTCGGGCTCTACTCTCTGTAAAAGTACCTATGCACCCCTTCTCCAAACTCTGCTCTCCGTAACAGGCCTTCTGCACCCCAGTCTGCAACGTCTGTTCTCTTTACCAGTTCTTCAGCACCCCAGTCTCCAAACACTGCTCTCTGTAACAGTCTTTCTGCACCTCAGTCTCCAACCTTGCTCTCTGCAACAGTCCTTCTGCACCCCAGTCTCCAACATGTGCTCTCTGCAAAAGTCCTTCTGCACCTCAGTCTGAAAACTCTGTTTTCTGCAACGATCCTTCTGCACCCTAGTCACCAACCTCTGCTCTCTGTAACAGTCCTGCTGCACCTTGGTCTACAACCTCTGCTCTCTGTAAGATCCTTGTGCAACCTTGTCTAAAAACTCTGCTCTCTGTAACAGTTCTTCTGCACGCTAGTCTCTGACCTCTGCTCTCTGTAACAGGCCTTTTGCACGCCAAAATCCAACCTCTACTCTCTGTAACAGTCCTTTTGCACCACAGTCTCAACCTCTGCTCTCTGCAACAGTCCTTTTGCACCTCAGTCTCCAATCTCTGCTCTAAGCAATGATTCATCTGCACCTCAGTATCCAAACTCTAGTCTCTGTAACAGTCCTTCTGCTCCCAAGTCTCTAATCTCTACTGTCTGCAACGATCCTTCTTCACCCCAGTCTGCAACGTCTGCTCTCTGCAACAAACCTTCTGCACCCCAATCTCCAACATCTGCTCTCTGCAACAATCCTTCTTTACCCCAGTCTCCAACATCTGCTCTATGCAACAGTCTTTCTGCACCCTTGTCTCCAACCTCTTCTCTATGTAATATCCTTCTGCACCACAGTTTCAAAACTACTCCCAGTAATATTCCATCTCTACCCAGTCTCCAACCTCTGCTCTCTCTATCAGTACTTCTGCACCCCAGTCTCCAAACTCTGCTCTCTGCGACAGTTCTTCTGCACCCCAGTCTCTAACCTCTTCTCTCTGCAACAGTTTTTCTGCACCCCAGTCTCCAATATCTGCACTCTGAAATAGTCCTTCTCAACCCCAGTCTCCAACCTCTACTCTCTGTAACAGGCCTCCTGTACTGTGGTCTTTAAAGTCTGCTCTCTGTAATTTTCCTTCTTCACCACAGTCTCCAACCTTTTCTTTCTCTCTCAGTACTTCTGCACCCCAGTCTCCAACCAATAATCTCTGTAACAGTCCTTCTGCATCTCAGTCTCCAAACTCTCCTCTCTGCAACATTTCTTATGCACCCAAGTCTCTGAAATCTGTTCCCTCAAACAGTCCTTCTACACAACAGTCTCCAACCTCTGCTATCTGAAACAGTCCTTCTGCACCCCAGTCTCCAAAATCTACTCTCTGTAACAATCCTTCTACACCTTCGTCTCCAACTTCTACTCTCTGTAACAGTCGTTCTGCACCTCAGTCTCCAACCTCTGCTCTGTGTAAGACCTTTAGGCAACCAGTCTCCAAATTCTTCCCTCTGTAACAGTCCTTCTACACCCTTTGTCCAAACCTTTCTCTCTGTAACAAGCATTCGGCTCCCCAGTCTCCAACCTCTGTTCTCTGTACCAGTCCTTCTGCACCACAGTCTCAAACCTCTGCTCACTACAACCATCTTTTTTCACCCCAGTCTCCAACGTCTCCTCTTTGAAACAGTCCTTCTGCACCCAAGTCTCCAACAACTGCTCTCTGCAACAGTCCTTCTGCACCTCAGTCTGAAAATTCTGTGCTCTGAAATGATCCTTCTGCACTCCAGTCTTTAAACACTGCTCTCTGTAACAGTCTTTCTGCTTCCGAGTCTCCAACCTCTGTTCTTTGTAACAGGACCTCCACAAGTCAGTCTCCAACGTCTGCTCTCTGCAACAGTCCTTCTGCATCCCAGTCTCCAACCTCAGCTCTCTTCAACAGTCCTTCTGGACCCTACTTACCAACATCTGCTCTCTGCAACAGTCCTTCTTCACCACAGTCTCCAACATCTGCTCTCTGGAACAGTTCTTCTGCACCTCAGTCTGAAAACTCTGCTCTCTGCATCGACACTTCTGCACCCCAGTCTCCTACCTCTGCTCTCTGTAACAGTCATTCTACACCTCAGTCTCCCAAATCTGCTATCTGTAAGATCCTTCTGACACCCAGTCTCCAAACTCTGCTCTGTGTACCAGTCTTCTGCACCCCAGTTTCTAAAATCTGCTCTCTGCAACAGTACTTTTGCACCCCAGTCTCCAACCTCTGCTCTCTGCAATGATCCTATTGCACCCCAGTCTCCAACCTCTGATTTCTACAAGAGTCCTTCTGCACCTCAATCTCCAAATTCTGCTCTCTGTAAGATCCTTCTTCACCCCTGTCTCCAAGCTCTGCTCATTTCAACCATTCTTCTGCACACCAGTCTCCAAACTCTACTCTATGTAACAGGAATTCTGCACCTCAGTCTCCAATCACTGCTCTCTGCAATAGTCCTTCTGCACCACAGTCTCCAAAATCTGGTCTCTGTTAGATCCTTCTGCAATTAAGATTCTAAACTTTGTTCTCTGCAACATTCCTTCTCTTCCCCAGTCTTTATCCTCTGCTTTGTGCATGTGTCCTGCAGCACCTCAGTCGCCAACCTCTGTCCTCTGCAACAGTCTTTCTGCTCCCAGTCTCCAACATCTGCTCTCTGTAAGAGTCCTTCTGTACCGCAGTCTCAAAACACTGCTCTGCGTAACGGGCCTTCTGCACCCCAGTCTCCAAATACTGCTTTCTGTATCAGTCCTTCTGAACCTCAGTCTCAATCCTCTGCTCTCTGTATCAATCCTTCTGCACCTCAGTCTCCAACCTGTGATATCTGTATCATTCCTTCTGCACCCCAGTCTCCAACCTCTGCTCTCTGTAACAGTTTTTCATTACCGCAGTCTATAACTCTGGTCTCTGTAATGGTCCTTCTGCACCCCAATTTCCAACCTCTACTTTCTGTAAAAGTCCTTCTGCACATCAGTCTGATATCTCTGCTCTCTACATGATCCTTCTGCACCCCAGTTTCAAAACATTGCTCTATGTAACAGTCCACCTGCACCTCAAACTCCACACTCTTCTCTCTATAACAGGCCATCTGCACGCCACTCTCCAAAGTCTTCTCTCTGTAGCAGGCCTTCTGCACCCCAGTCTCCAAAATCTGCTCTCTGCAACGACGCTTCTGCACCCAGTCTCTAAAATCTGCTCTCTGTAATGATTCTAGTGCACCCCAGTCTCCAAACTCTGATCTCTGCAACAGTCCTTCTGCACCACAGTCTCCAAATTCTGCTCTCTGTAAGATCCTTCTGCACCCCTGTATTCAACCTCTGCTCTCTGTAACAGTCCTTCTGCATCCAAGTCTCCAACCTTGGCTCTCTGTAGCAGGATTTCCACACATCAGTCTCTAAACTCTGCTCTCTGCAACAGTACTTCTGCAGCATATTCTCCAATTTCTGCTCTCTTCAACAGTCCTTCTGCACACTATTTACCAACATCTGCTCTCTGCAACAGTCTTTCTGCACCCCAGTCTCCAACATTTGCTCTCTGCAACAGTTCTTCTGCATCTCAGTCTGAAAGCTCTGCTCTCTGCAATGACCCTTCTGCATTCCAGTCTCCTACTTCTGCTCTCTGTAACAGTCCTTCTTTACCTCAGTCTCCCAACTCTGCTCTCTGTAAGATCCTTCTGCAACTCAGTCTTTAAACTTTGCACTCTGTAACAGTCCTTCTGCACAACAGTCTCCAACCTCTGCTCTCTGTAACAGGCCTTCTGCAACCCAGTCTCCAACCGCTTCTCTCTTCAACGATTTTTCTCCACCCCAGTCTCCAACATCTGCTCTCTGCAAAAGTCCTTTTGCACGCCAGTCTACTAACTCTGCTCTGCGTAAAATCCATCAGAACCCCAGTCTTCAAACTCTGCTCTCTGTAAAAGTCCTTCTGCACCCCAGTCTCCAAACTCTGATCTCTGTAACAGTCCTTCTGCACCTCAGTTTCCAACCTCTGCTCTATGTAATAGTCCTTCTGCACCCCAGCCTCTAAAATCTGCTCTCTGCAACAGTCCTTATGTACCCCAGTCTCCAACATCTTCTCTATGCTGCAGTCTTTCTGAACCCAAGTCTCCAAACTCTGCTCTTTGCAACGATCCTTCTGGACCCCTGTCTCCAACGTCTTCTCTCTGCAACAGTCCTTCTGCACCACAGTCTCCAACATCTGCTCTCTTTAAGATCCTTCTGCACTCCAGTTTCCAAACTCTGCTCTCTTTAAGATCCATTTGAACCCCAGTCTTCAACCTCTGCTCTTTGTAATAGTTCTTCTGCACCCCAGTCTTTAAATTTTGCACTCTGTAACAGTCGTTCTGAAAAACAGTCTTTAAACTCTGCTCTCTGTAACAGGACTTCTGCACTCCAGTCTCCAACCTCTTCTCTCTGCATCAATTCTTCTCTACCCTAGTCTCCAACATCTGCTCTCTGCAACAGTCCTTTTCACCCTAGTCTCTGAACTCTGCCCTCTGTAAGATCCATCTGAACCCCAGTCTTCAACCTCTGCTCTCTGTAACAGTCCTTCTGCACCCCCATCTTTAAACTTTGCACTCTGTAACAGTCGTTCTGCACAACAGTCTTTAAACTCTGCTCTCTATAACAGGACTTCTGCACTCCAGTCTCCAACCACTGCTCTCTTCAGCGATTCTTCTCCACCCCAGTCTCAAACATCTGCTCTCTGCAACAGTCCTTTGCACCCCAGTTTCCAAACTCTGCTCTCTGTAAGATCCATCTGAACCCCAGTCCCCAACCTCTGCTCTCTGTAACTGTCCTTCTTCACCACAGTCATCAAACTCTGCTCTCAGTAACAGTCCTTCTGAACCCCAGTCTCTAATATCTGCTCTCTGCAACAGTACTTCTACACCCCAGTCTCCAAACTCTGCTCTCTGCAACGATCCTTCTGGACCCCAGTCTTCAACTTCTTCCCTTGGCAACAGTCCTTCTGCACCACAGTCTCCAACCTCTGCTCTCTGTAATATTCTTCTGCACACCAGTTTCCAGACTCTGCTCTTTGTCACATTATTTCTCCACCCCAGTCTCCAACCTCTGTCCTCTGAAACAGTACTTCTGCTCCCCAGACTCCAAGATCTGCTCTCAGTAACAGTCCTTCTTTACCACAGTCTCCAACCTGTGCTCTTTGTAAGGGTCCATCTACAACCCAGTCTCCAAACTTTGCTTTCTGTATCAGTCTGTCTGAACCCCAGTCTCTAATCTCTGTTCTCTGTATCTAACCGTGTTCACCTCAGTCTCCAACCTGTGCTCTATGTAAGAATCTTTCTGCACCCCAGTCTCCAACCTCTGCTCTCGGTAACAGTCCTATACCGCAGTCTCCAACCTCTCATCTCTGTAACAGTCATTCTGCACCCAATTTCCAAACTCTGCTTTCTGTAACAGTCCTTCTGCACCCCAGTCTCCAACTTCTGCTCTCTGCAACAGTCCTTCTCCACCCCAGTCTCCATCATCTGCTCTCTGTAACAGTCCTTCTGTACTGCAGTTTCCAAACTCTTTTCTCTGTTACGGTCCTTCTGCTCCCCACTCTCTAACCTCTGCTTTCTCTATTAGTCCTTTTGAACTCAGGTCTCCAACCTCTGCTCTCTGTAATAGTCCTTCTGCACCTCAGTCTCCAACGTCTGCTCTCTGCAACAGTCCTTCGGCACCCCAGTCTCCAACCTCTGCTCTCTGTTACAGTCCTTCTCTACTACAGTCTCCAACTTCTCTCTGTAATGGTCCTTCTGGACCCCAGTCTCCAAACTCTGTTTTCTGTATCAGTCCTTCTGCACCCTGGTCTCTAAACTCTGCTTTCTGAAACAGTTCTTCTGCAACTCAGACTACAATTTCTGCTCTTTGCAACAGTCCTTCTGCTCCCTAATCTCCAAACTCTGCTCTCTGCAACAGCCCATCTGCACTTCAGTGTCCAAACTCTGCTCTCTGTAAGATCCTTGTGAAACCCAGTCTCCAACCTCTGCTCTCTGCAATGGTCCTTCTGCACCCCAGGCTCTAACCTCTGTTCTCTACAAAAGTTATTCTGCACCCCAGTCCTTCTGTACCGCAGTCTCCAACCTCTGTTCTCTGTAAGGGTCCTTCTGCACCCCAGTCTCCAACCACTGCTATCTGTATCAGTCCTTTTGCACCACATTCTTCAAACTCTGGTCTCTGTAACAGTCCTTCTGCACCTCAGTGTGCAACCTCTGCTCTCTGCAATAGTCTTTCTGCACCACAGTCTCTAACCTCTTCTCTCTGCAACAGTCCTTCTGCACCACAGTCACAAACCTCTGCTTTCTGTATCAGTCCTTCTGCACCCCAGTCTTCAACCTCTGCTTTCTGTAACAGTCCTTCTGCACCTCAGTCTCCAACCTCTACTTTCTTCAGAAGTCCTTCTTCACTCTACTCTCCAACCTCTGCTCTCAGTAACAGTTTTTCTGCACCTCAGTCTGAAAACTCTTCTCTCTGGAATGATCCTTCTGCATCTCAGTCTCAAACCTCTTCTCTGTAACAGTTCTTATGTACCTCAGTCTCCAAACTTTTGTCTCTGAAAGGTCCTTTTGCAACCCACTTTTTAAACTCTGCTCTCTGTAACTATCCTTCTGCACCCCAGTCTCCAAGCACTGCTCTCGGTAACAGGCCTTCTGCACCCCAATCTTCAACCTATGCTGTCTATAACAGGCCTGTTGACCCCAGTCTCCAAACTCTTCTCTCTTCAACTATCCTTCTGCACCCCAGTCTCTAATCTCTGCTCTCTGCACCAGTCTTCCTGCACCACACTCTCAAACCTATACTGTCTGTGAGATCCTTCTGCACACCTGTCTCCAACCTCTGCTCTCTGTAAAAGTACTTCTGAAAAGCAGTCTCGAAACTCTGCTCTCTGTAAGGGTCCTTCTGCATTTCAATCTCCAATCTTTGCTCTCTGCAACACTCCTTCTGCAACCCAGTCTCCAAAATTTGCTCTGTGCAATTGATTTTCTGCACATGAGTCTCCAACCTGTGCTCTCTGTAAAAGTCCTACTGAACCCCAGTCTTCAACCTGTGCTTTATGTAAACGTCCTTCTGCACCACAGTCTCCAATCTCTGCTCTCTATAACGATCCTTCTGCACCCCAGTCTCCAAAATCTGCTCTCTGCAACAATCCTTCTGCACCCCAGTCTTCAAAGTCTGCTCTCTGTAAAAGTCCTTCTGCACCCAAGTCTCCAACCTCTGGTCTCTGCAACAGTCCTTCAGCACCATAGTCTCCAACATCTGCTCTCTGCAACAGTTCTTCTACACCCCAGTCTACAACTTCTGCTCTCTGCAACAGTCCTTCTACCCTCTAGTCTCGATAATCTGCTCGCCGCAACAATCCTTCTGCATCCCAGTGTCCAACCTCTGTTCTCTTCAACAGTTTTTCTGCACCCCAGTCTCCAACCTCTGCTCTCTGTAAGGGTCCTTATGCACCCCAGTATCTAACCTCTGCTTTCTGTATCAGTCGTTTTCCACCACAGCCTTAAAAATCTGGCGCTGTAACAGTCCTTCTGCAACTCAGTCTGAAAACTCTGCTCTCTGCAACAGTCCTTCTGCACCTCAGTCTCCAACCTCTGATCTCTGTAAGTGTCCTTTGGCACCCGAGTCTCCAAACTCTGCTTTCTGTATCAGTCCTTCTGCACCCCAGTCTCCAACCTCTGCTCTCTGTAACAATCCTTCTGCACCTCGGTCTCCAAGGTCTGCTCTCTGCAACGGTCCTTCTGCACCTCAGTCTCCAAACTCTTCTCTCTGTAACAGTGCTTCTGCACCTCAGTTTCCAACTTTTGCTCTCCTTAATATCTTTCTGCAACCCAGTATTCAAACTCTGCTCTCTGTACCAATCTTTCTTCACCCCAGTCTACAAACTCTGCTGTCTGTAACAGGCCTTCTGCACCCCAGTCTCCAAACTCTGCTTTCTGTATCAGTCCTTCTGCACCCTAGTCTCCAACCTCTGGTCTCTGCAACAATCCTTCTGCACCCCAGTCTTCAAACTCTGTTCTCTACAACTCTTCTTCACACCCCAGTCTCCAAACACTGCTCTCTGTAACAGTCTATCTGTTCAGAAGTATCCAACCTCTGTTTCCTTTAAGGGTCCTTCTGCACCCAAGTTTCCAACCTCTGCTTTCTGTATCAGTCCTTCTGCACCACAGTCTCCAAACTCTGCTCTGTAACAGTCCTTCTGAACCACAGTCTGCAACCTCTGAACTCTGCAATTGTCCTAGTGCACCCAGTCTCCAACCTCTGCTCTCTGCGAAAGTCCTTCTGCACCCCAGTCTCCAACATCTGCTCTCTACAACAGTCCTTCTCCACCCCAGTCTCGAACCTATGCTCTCTGTAACAGTACTTTTTTACTGCAGTTTCCAAACTCTTCTCTCTATAATGGTCCTTCTGCACACACTCTCCAACCTCTGCTTTCTCTATCAGTCCTTCTGCACTCAATCTCTAACCTGTGCTCTGTAACTGTCCTTCTGCATTTCAGTCTCTAACGTCTGCTAGCTGCAACAGTCTTTTGGAACCCCAAACTTCAACCTCTGCTCTCTGAAACAGTCCTACACCCAAGTCTCTAACCTCTGCACTCTGCAAAAGTCTTTCTGAACCTCAGTCTCCAACCTCTTCTCTTTGCAAAGGTCTTTCTGCACCTCAGTCTTCAACATCTACTCTCTGTAACAGTCCTTCTGCACCTCAGTCGCCAAACTCTGCTCTCTGTAAGATCCTTCTAAAAACCAGTCTCCAAACTCTGCTTTCAATAATAGTCCTTCTGCACCCTATCTCAAAATTCTGTAGTCTTTAAAACTCCTTTGGCACCCCAGTCTGCACCCTATGTTCTCTGCAACAATCCTTCTACACCCAAGTCTCCAACCTCTGCTCCTTGCAACAGTTCTTCTGCACCCCAGTCCCCTACATCTGCACTCTGCAACAGTTTTTCTAAACATCATTCTGAAAACTCTGCTCTCTGCAACGTTCTTTCTGGACCCGAGTCTCCAGCCTCTGCTCTCTGTAACAGTCCTTGGGCACCTCAGTCACCAAACTCTGCTCTCTTTAAGATCCTAATGCCACTCAGTATCCAAACTCTGCTGTGTGTTACATGTTATCTGCTTCCTAGTCTCCAAGCTCTTCTCTTTGTAATAGGCCTTCTGCACCTCAGTATCCAACCTCTTCTCTCTGCAACAATCCTTCTGCACCCCATTCTCCAAACTCTGCTCTTTGCAACAGTCCTATTGCACCCCAGTCTCTAACCTCTGCTCTCTGTAAGATCCTTCTGCACACCTGTCTCAAACCTCTGCTCTCCTTAACAGTTCTTCTGTACAGCAGACTCTAACCTCTATTTTCTGTAACAGTCTTTCTGCACCCCAGTCTCCAAAACCTGCACTCTGCACAGTCCTTATGCACCCAGTCTTTAATCTCTCTTCTCTGCGACAGTCCTTCTGAAACTTAGTCTCTAAACACTGCTCTCTGTAACAGTTTTTCTACACCTCAGTCTTCAACACATGCTCTCTGCAACAGTCCTTCTTCACCCCAGTCTCTAAACTCTGCTCTCTAGAAGAGTCCTTCTATACACCAGTCTCCATAATCTACTCTCTGCAACCATCCTTCTGCACCCCAGTCTCCAAAGTCTGCTCTCTACAACAATCTTTCTGCACCCCAGTCTCAAAAATTTCCTCTCTGTAAGATCGTTCTGGACCCCAGTCACCAAATTCTGCTCTCAGTATTAGTCCTTCTGCACCCCAGTCTCCAAACACTGCTCTCTGTAACAGTTTTTCTGCACTTCAGTCTTCAACAACTGCTCTCTGCAACAGTCTTCCTACACCCCAGTCTCCAACGTCTTCTCTCTAGAACAGTCCTTCAATACCACAGTCTCCATAATCTACTCTCTGCAACGATCCTTCTGCACTCCAGTCTCCAAAGTCTGCTCTCTGCAACAATCGTTCTACACCCAAGTTTCCAAACATTCCTCTCTTTAAGATTCTTCTGCACCCCAGTTTCCACACTCTGCTCTCTGTAACATTTTTTCTGCACCGCAGTCTCCAACGTCTGCCCTCTAGAATGGTCCCTATCTAACCAAGTTTCCAACCTTGTTCTCTGTAATGATCTCTGTATCAGTTCTTCTGTACCGCAGTCTCTAACCTCTGCTCTCTGTAATAGTCCTTCTGCACCCCAGTCTCCAAAATCTGCTTTCTGTATCAGTCCTTCTGACCACATTCTCCAACCTCTGCTCTCTGCAACTGTCCTTCTGCACCCCAGTATCCAACATCTGCTCTGCAACAGTCCTTCTGCACCACAGTCTCAAACATCTGCTCTGTGTAACAGTCCTTCTGTACTGCAGTCTCCAAACTCTGCTCTCTGTAACTGTTTTTCCGCACCCCAGTTTACAAACTCTGCTCTCTGTAACATTCCTTCTCCAACCCTGTCTCCAACCTTTGCTTACTGCAACAGTCTTTCTGCATCCCAGTCTCCAAACTCTGCTCCCTGTAGCAGCCTTTCTGCACCTCAGTCTCCAACCTCTCCTCTCAGCAACAGTCCTTCTACACCCCAGTTGCCAAACTCTGCTCTCTGGAAGGATCCTTCAACACCCCAGTCCCCAACATCTGCTCTCTTCAACAGTCCTTCTGCACCCGAGTCTCCAAACTCTACTCTCTGTAAGATCTTTCTGCAACCCCGTCTCCGAACTCTACTCTCTGTAACAGTCCTTCTGTACCACAGTCTCCAAACTCTGCTCTCTGTATCGGTCCTTCTGCACTCCAGTCTCCAAACACTGCTTTCTGTATCAGTCCTTCTGCACCACAGTCTCCAACGTCTGCTCTCTGCTACAGTTTTACTTAACCCCAGTCTTCATCATCTAATCTCTGCAACAGTCTTTATGCACCCCAGGTTTCAACCTCTGCTCTCTGTAACAGTCCTTCTGTACTGCAGACTCCAACCTCTGCTCTCTGTAATGGTCCTCCTGTTCCCCAGTCTCCAAATTCTGCTTTCTGTATTATTCCTTCTGCACCCTTGTCTCAATCCTCTGATCTCTGTAACAGTCCTTCTGCACCTTAGTCTCCAACTTCTGCTCTCTGCAATAGTCCTTCTGCACCCAAATTTCCAACATCTGCTCTATGCAACAGTCCTTCTGCACCTCAATATCCAAACTCTGTTCTCTGTAACAATCCTTCTGCACCCCAGTCTCCAAAGTTTGCTCTCTGCAAAGGTCCTTCTTCACTCCACTCTCCAAACTCTGCTCGCTGTAATATGCTTCTTTACCCCAGTGTCCAAACTCTACTCTCAGTAAGAGTTCTTCTGCACTGCAGTCTTCAAACTCTGCTCTCTGTAACAATCCTTCTGCACCTCAGTCTTCAAACTCTGCTCTCTGCAAAGGTCCTTCTGCAACCCTGTCTTAAACCTCTGTTCTTGCAACAGTCCTTCCGCTCCCCAGTCTCCAATCTCTGCTTTTTGTAAAAGTCTTTTTGCACCCCAGTCTCCAAACTCTGCTCTCTGCAATAATCCTTCTGCACCCCAGTCTCCTACGTCTGCTCTCTACAACAGTCTTTCTGCACTTAAGTCTCCAACCTCTGTTCTCTGTAAGATTCTTCTGCACCCCAGTCTCCAACCTCTGATATCTTCAACGGTCCTTCTGCACCTCAGTCGACAACCTCTGCTCTCTGCAACAGTCCTTCTGCACCCCAGTCTCCAACCTCTGCTCTCTGTAACAGTCCTTCTGCACCTCAGTCTCCAAACTCTGCTCTCTGCAACAATCCTTCTGCACCCCAGTCTCCGATGTCTTCTCTCTACAACAGTCATTCCACACCCCAGTCTCCAACCTCTCCTCTCTGTAACAGTTCTTCTGCACTGCAGTCCCCAACCTCTGCTCTCTGTAATGGTCCTTCTGCACCCCAGTCTCTAAACTCTGCTTTCTGTATCAGTCTTTCTGAACCTCATTCTCCAACCTCTGCTCTCTGTAACAGTCCTTCTGCACCTCAGTCTTCAACCTCTGCTCTCTGCAATTGTCCATGTGCACCTCAGTATCCAACCTCTACTCTCTGTAACAGTCCTTATGCATCTCAGTATCCAACCACTACTCTCTGGAAGATACTTTTGCAAACCAATCTCCAAAATCTGCTCTCTGTAACAGTCCTTCTGCACCCCTTCTCCAAACTCTGCTCTGTGTAACAGGCTTTCTGCACCCCAGTCTCCAACATCTGCTCTCTACATTAGTCCTTTTGCACCTCAACTGAAAATTCTGCTCTCTTCCACGATCCTTCTGCACCCCAGTCTTCAAACTCTGTTCTCTGCAACAGTCCGTCTGAATCCCAGTCTTCAACCTCTGCTCTCTGTAACAGTCCTTCTGCACCTAAGTCTCCAAATTCTGCTCTCTGCAAGAGTCCTTCTGAAACCCAGTCTCCAACCTCTTCTGTCTGCAACAATAATTCTGCACCCCAGTCTCAAACATCTGCTTTCTGTATCAGTCCTGCAACCCAGTCTCCAATATCTGCTCTCTGTAACAGTCCTTCTTTACCTCAGTCTCCAACCTCTGCTCTCTGTAACAGTCCTTCTGCACACGAGTCTCCAGTCTCTGATCTCTGCAACGATCCTTCTTCACCCCAGTGTCCAAACTCTGCTCTCTGTAACAGTCCTTCTGCATCACAGTCTTTAACCTCTGCTCTCTGCAACAGTCCTTCTGCACCCGAGTCTCCAACCTCTGCTCTCTGCAACACTCTTTCTACACCCCATTCTCAAACCTCTGCTCCCTGTAAGATCCTTCTGCACATTTCTATCCAACCTCTGATCTCTGTAATGATCTTTCTTCATCCCCGTCTCCAAACTCTGCTTTCTGTATCAGTCCTTATGCACCACAGGCTTCAAACTCTGCTCTCTGAAACAGTCCTTCTGCACCCCATCTCCAACCTCTGCTCTCTGCAACAGTCTTTCTGCACGCCAGTTTAAAACTCTGCACTCTGCAACATCCCTTCTGTACCACAGTCTCCAACCTCTGCTCTCTGTATCAGTCCTCCTGCACCCAAGTCTCCAATCTCTACTCTCTGTAACAGTTCTTCTGCACCTATGTCTCCAACTCATGCTCTCTGTAACAATCCTTCTGCACATTAGTCTCCAACCTCTTCTCTCAGCAACAGTCCTTATGCACCCCAGTCACCAACTGCTGTTCTCTGCAACAGTCTATCTGCACCACAGTCTACAACATCTGCTCTCTGTATCAGTCTTTCTGTACTGCAGTCTCTAACCTCTGCTCTCTGTAACAGGCCTTCTGCACCCAAGTCTCCATGCTCTGCTGTCTTTAACAGTTCTTCTGAACCCCAGTCTCTAACCTCTGCTCTTTGCAACAGTCTTTCTGCACCAATTTTCCATAGGTTGCTTACTGTATGATGCTTCTGCACCCTTTTCTCCAAACTCTGCACTCTGTATCAGTCCTTCTGCACCCCAGTATCCAATCTCTGCTCTCTGCAACAGTGCTTCTTCACCTCAGTCTCCAATCTCTGCTCTTTGTATGATGCTTCTGCACCCCAGTCTACAACCTCTGCTCTTGGAAACAGTCCATCTATATCTTAGTCTTCATAATCTGCTATACAACAGTCCTTCTGCACCCCAGTCTCCAACCTATGCTCTCTGTAAGATAATTCTGCACACCTGTCTCCAACCTCTGCTTTATGCAACAGTCCTTCTGCACCCCAGTCTCCAAAGTCTGCACTCTGCAGCAGTCCTTCTACAACCCTGTCTACAAACTCTGCTCTCTGCAACAGTCTTTCTACAACCCAGTCTCCATACTCTGGTCACCCCAATAATCTTTCTGCACCCCAGTCTCCAACCCATGCTCTCTGTAACAGTCCTTCTGTACCGTAGTCTCCAAACTCTTTTCTCCGTAAGTGTCCTTATGTACTCCAGTATCCAAACTCTGCTTTCTGTATCAGTCGTTTTGAACCACAGTCTCCAAACTATGCCCTCTGTATCAGTCCTTCTGCAACTCAGTCTGCAACCTCTGCTTTCTGAAACAGTCATCTTGAACCCCAGTTTCCATCCTCTGCTCTCTGCAACAGTCCATTTGCACACCAGTCTCCAACATCTGCTCTCTAAACAGTTCTTCTCCACCCCAGTCTCCAACCTCTGCTCTTTTTAACAGTCCTTCTGTACTGCAGTCTCTAACCACTGCTCTCTGTAAGGGTCCTTCTGCAAAGGAGTCTCCAAGCTCTCCTTTCTGTATCAGTCATTCTGAACCTGAGTCTCCAACCTCTGTTCTGTGTAACTGTCCTTCTGCAACTTAGTATCCAACCTCTGCTCTCTGCTACAGTCCTTCTTCACCCCAATTTCCAACCTCTACTCTCTGCAACAGTCGTTCTACACCCAAGTCTAAAACCTCTGCTCTCTGTAACAGTCCTTTTGCACCCCAGTCTCCAAATTCTGCTCTCTGTAACAGTCTTTCTGCACCTCAGTCACCTACCTCTACTCTATGTAACAGTGTTTCTGCACCCCAGTCTGCAACCTCTGCTCTCTGTAGCAGTCCTTCTGCACACGAGTCTCCAATCTCTGCTCTCTGCAATGATCCTTATTCACCCCAGTGTCCAAACTCTGCTCTCTGTAAGAGTCCTTCTGAAGCAAGGTCTTTAACCTCTGCTCTCTGCAACACTTCTTCTACACCACAGTCTCAAAACTCTGCTCCCTATAAGATCCTTCTTAACACCTGTATCCAACCTCTGATCTCTGTAACGGTCCTTCTTCATCCCCGTTTCCAAACTCTGCTTTCTGTATCAGTCCTTCTGCACCACAGGCTTCAACCTCTGCTCTCTGTAACAGTCCTTATGCAGGCCAGTTTAAAACTCTGCACTCTGCAACATTCCTTCTGTACCCCAGTCTCCAACCTCTGCTCTCTGTATCAGTCCTTCTGCACCCAATTCTCCAAACTCTACTCTCTGTAACAGTTCTTCTGCACCTCACTCTCCAAACTATGCTCACTGTAACAATCCTTCTGCACATCAGTCTCCAACCTCTTCTCTCAGCAACGGTCCTTATGCACCCCAGTCTCCAAGTTCTGTTCTGTGCAACAGTCCTTCTGCACCGCAGTCTGCAACATCTGCTCTCTGTAACAGTCGTTCTGTACTGCAGTCTCCAAACTCTGCTCTCTGTAACAGGCCTTCTGCACCCAAGTCTCCAAACTCTGCTCTCTTTAACAGTCCTTCTGCACCCCAGTCTCCAACCTCTGCTCTCTGCAACAGTCTTGCTGCACCAAGTTTCCATAGGTTGCTCGCTGTATGATGCTTCTGCACACCAGTCTCCCAACTCTGCCCTCTGTATCAGTCCTTCTGCACCCCAGTCTCCAGACTCTGCTCTCTGCAACAGTGCTTCAGCACCTCAGTATCCAAACTCTGCTCTTTGTATGATGGTTCTGAACCCCAGTCTACAACCTCTGCTCTCGGAAACAGTCCATCTATATGTTAGTCTCCATTATCTGCTATGCAACAATCCTTCTGCACCCCAGTCTCCAACCTATGCTCTCTGTAAGATAATCCTGCACACCTTTCTTCAACCTCTGCTCTCTGTAACAGTCTTTCTGTAACGCAGTCTCCAACCTCTGCTTTATGCAACAGTCCTTCTGCACCCCAGTCTCCAACGTCTGCTCTCTGCAACAGTCCTTTTACATCCCAGTCTCCAAACTCTGCTCTCTGCAACTGTCCTTCTACACCCCAGTCTCCATACTTTTCTCACCCCAATGATCCTTCTGTACCCCAGTCTCAAACCCATGCTCTCTGTAACAGTCCTTCTGTACCGCAGCCTCGAAACTCTTTTCTCCGTAAGTGTCCTAATGTACTCCAGTATCCAACCTCTGCTTTCTGTATCATTCATTTTGAACCACAGTCTCCAAACTATGCCCTCTGTATCAGTTTTTCTGCAACTCAGTCTGCAACTTCTGCTTTCTGAAACAGTCCTCTTGACCCCCAGTCTCTATCCTCTGCTCTCTGCAACAGTTCTTTTGCACACCAGTCTCCAACATCTGCTCTCTGCAACATTCTTCTCCACCCCAGTCTCCAACCTCTGCTCTTTTTAACAGTCCTTCTGTACTGCAGTCTCCAACCACTGCTCTCTGTAAGGGTCCTTCTTCACACGAGTCTCCAAGATCTGCTTTCCGTCTTAGTTTTTCTGCACCGGAGTCTCCAACCTTTGTTCTGTGTAACTTTCCTTCTGCACCTTAGTCTCCAACCTCTGCTCTCTGCTACAGTCCTTCTTCACCCCAATCTCCAACCTCTACTCTCTGCAACAGTCCTTCTACACCCAAGTCTAAAACCTCTTCTCTCTGCAACAGTCCTTCTGCACTCCAGTCTCTAACCTATGCTCTCTGAAACGATGCTTCAGCACCCTGTCTCCAACTTGTGCTCGCTGCAACAGTCCTGGTTCACCCAGTCTCCTACATCTGCTCTCTGCAACAGTTCTTCTGTACCTCATTCTGAAAACTCTGCTCTCTGCAACAATCTTTCTGCACCCCAGTCTCCAAACTCTGATCGCTGTAAAAGTCCTTCTGTACATCAGTCTCCAACCTCTTATTTCTGTGAGACCCTTCTGAAACCAAGTCTGCAAACTCTGCTCACTAAAACAGTCTTTCTGCACCCCATCTCCAAACTCTACTCTCTGTAACAATAATTCTGCACCTCAGTTTCCACCCTCTGCTCTCTGCAAAGGTGCTTCTGCACCCCAGTCTCCAACCTCTGTTCTCTGCAACAGTCCTTCTGCACTTCATGCCCCAACCTCTGCACTCTGTAGCAGTCCTTCTGTACCGGAGTCTCCAAACTCTGCTCTCTTTATCCGTCCTTCTGCACCCCAGTCTCCAACATCTGCTTTCTCATTAAGTTCTTCTGAACCCACTCTCCAACCTCTGCTCTCTTTAACAGTCTTTCTGCACCTCAGTCTCTAACCTCTGCTTTCTGTAACAGTCCTCCTGCACCCCAGACTTCAACCTATTCTCTCTGCAACATTCATTTTGCAACCCAGTATCCTACCTGTGCTCTCTGTAAAAGTCTTTCTGCAAATCAGTCTTCAACCTCTTCTCTCTGCAATGGTCCTTATGCACCCTAGTCTCCAACTTCTGTTCTCTGCAACTGTCCTTCTGCACATCAGTCTCCAATCTCTGCTCTGTTTCAGAGGCCTTCTGCACTCCAGTCTCCAACCTCTTCTCTCTGTAACAGGCCTTCTGCACCCAAGTCTCCAAACTCTGCTCTCTTTAACAGTCCTTCTGCACCCCAGTCTCCTACCTCTGCTCTCTGCACCAGTCTTTCTGCACCTCAGTCTCCATACTTCACTCGCTGTAAGATGCTTCTGCACACCAGTCTCCCAACTCTGCCCTCTGTATCAGTCCTTCTGAACCCCAGTCTCCAATCTCTGCTCTCTGCAACAGTTCTTCTGCACCTCAGTCTTCAAACTCTGCTCTCTGTATGATGCTTCTGTACCCCAGTCTAAAAACTCTACACTCTGTAACAATCCTTCTACAAACTTGTCTCCATGATCTGCTCTGCAACAGTCCTTCTGCACCCCAGTCTCCAACCTATGCTCTCTGTAAGATAATTTTGCACACCTGTCTCCAACCTCTGCTCTCTGTAACAGTCCATCTGTACTGCAGTCTCCAAACTCTGATCTCTTTAACAGTCCTTACGCACCCGAGTCTCCAAACTCTGCATTATGTATCAGTCATTCTGCACCCCAGTCTCCGAACTCTGCTCTCTGTAACAGTCCTTCTGCACCTCAAACTCCAACCTCTGTTCTCTGCAAAAGTCCTTCTGCGCCCCAATCTCTAAACTCTGCTCTCTGCAACAGTCGTTCTGCACCTCAGTGTGCAAACTCTGCTCTCTGTAAGATCCTTCTGAAACCCAATCTTCAGCCTCTGCTTTCTGCAATGGTCCTTCTGCACCGAAGTCTCCAAACTCTGATCTCTACAACAGTTATTCTGCACCCCAGTCTAAAACCTCTTCTCTCTGTAACAGTATTTCTGCACCCCAGTATCCAAGCTCTGATCTCTGTAACAGTCCTTCTGCACATCAGAATCCAACCTCTGCTTTGTGTAACGATCCTTCTGCACCTCATGTCAAAACTCTGCTCTCTGTAACAGGCCTTCTGCACAGTCTCCAACCTCTGCTTTCTGTAACAGTTCTTCTGAACCCAAATCTCTAAACTCTGCTCTCTGTAACACTCCTTGTGCACCCCAGTCTTCATCCTCTGCTGTCTGTAAGAATCCTTTGACACCCCTGTCTCCAACCTCTTTTCTCTGTAAAAGTCCTTCTGCACCTCAGTATTAAAATTTTACAATATGTAACGGCCCGTCTGCACCCCAGTCTCCAAACTCTGCTCTCTGTATCAGTCCTTCTGCACCCAAGTCTCCAAACTCTGCTCTCTGCAACATTTCTTCTGCACCCCAATCTCCAGCCTGTGCTCTCTGTAACAGTCTTTCTGCACCCCAGTCACCAACATCTGCTCTCTGCAACGATCCTTCTTCTACCCAGTCTCCAAACTCTGCTCTCTGGAAAAGTATGTTTGTATCGCAGTCTCCAACCTCTTCTCTTTGTAACGGTCCATCTGCTCCCCAATTTCCAAACCCTACTTTCTGTAACAGTCCTTCTGCACCCAAGCCTCCAAACTATTCTCTCTGCAACTATCCTTCTGCACCTCAGTCTCCAAATTCTGTTCTCTCTAAAAGTCCTTCTGCATCTCAGTCTCCATCTGTTGTTTTTGTAATGGTCATTCTGCACCCGAGTCTCCAAATTCTGCTCCCTGTAACAATCCTTATGCACCTCTGTCTCCAACGTCTGCTCTCTGTAACAGTCCTTCTGCACCCCAGTCTCCAAACTCTGCTCTCTGTAACAGTCTTTCTGTACCGCAGTCTCCAAATTCTTCTCTCTATAATGGTACTTCTGCACTCCAATTGCCAACCTCTGCTTTCTGAAACAGTCCTTCTGCACCTGAGACTCAAACCTCTGTCTCTGTAACAGTCCTTCTAAGCCTCAGTCTGAAACCTTTGCTCTCTGCAACAATCCTTCTAAATCCCAGTCTCCAATCTGTGCTATCTGTAACAATCCTTCTGCACCCCAGTCTCCAACATCTGCTCTCTATAAGAGGTCTTCTGCAACTCAGTCTCCAAGTCTGCTCTCTGTAACAGGCCTTCTGCACCCCAGTATCCAACCTCTTCTCTCTGCAACGATTCTTCTGCAACTCAGTATCCAACCTCTGCTCTCTGCAACAGTCCTTCTGCATCCCAGTCTCCAACGTCTGCTCTCTTTAAGATCCTTCTGCAACCTGTTCTCTAAACTTTGCTCTCTGTAACAGTCATTCTACACCTCAGTCTCTAAACTCTGCTCTCCTCAACAGTCTTTCTGCACCCCAGTCCCAAAACTCTGCTCTGTGCAAAAGTCCTTCTACACACCAGTCTTTAACATCTGCTCTCTGCTAGGATGCTTCTGCATCCCAGTCTCCAACATCTGCTCTCTGCAACAGTCCTTCTACACACCAGTCTCCAACCTCTGCTCTCTGCTACAGTCCTTCTGCACACCAGTCTCTAACCTCTGCTCTCTTCAACATTTCTTCTGCACCCCAGTCTCAAACCTGTACTCTGTAACTATCCTACTGCACCCCAGTCTCTACACTCTGCTCTCTGTAGCGATCCTTCTGCACCTCAGTCTCCAACCTCTGTTCTATGCAACGATCCTTCTGCACTCCAGTCTCCAACGTCTATTCTCTACAACAGTCCTTCTGATCCCAGTCTCCAGCCTCTGCTCTCTGTAACATCTTTCTGCACCCATGTTTCCAAACTCTGCTCTCTGTGACATTTCTTCTGCACCCCAGTCTCCACCCTCTGCTCTTTGTAAAAGTACTTCTGTACCGCAGTCTCAAATCTCTGCTCACTGCAACATTTCTTCTGCACCCAAGTCTCCAAACTGTACTCTTTGTAACTGTCTTTCTGACTCCAATCTCCTACCTCTGCTCTCTGTAACGATCCTTCTGCACCTCAGTTTCCAACCTCTGCTCTCTGAAACGATCCTTCTGCACCACAGATTCCTACCTCTGCACTCTGTAACAGTTTTTCTACAACTACTCTCCAACCTCTTCTCTCTGTACCAATCATTCTACACCACAGTCTCCCACCACTGCTCTCTGTAACACTCCTTATGCACCTCAGTCTCCAACCTCTGCACTCTGTGACAGGCGTACTGCACCCCAGTCTCCAACCTCTGCTCTTGGTAACAGTTCTTCTGCACCCCAATCTAGAATCTCTGCTCTCTGTAACAGTCTTTCTGCACCCCAGTCTCCAACATCTTTTCTCTTCAACGATCTTTCTGAACCTCAGTCTCCAATATCTGCTCTCTGCAACAGTCCTTCTGCACCCCAGTCTCCAGACTCTGCTCTCTGTAAGATCCTTTTGCATCCCATTCTCCAACCTCTCCTCTCTGTAACAGTCCTTCTGCACCCCAGTATCCAACGTCTGCTCTCTATAAAAGTCCTTCTGCACCTCAGTCTCCATTCTTTGCTCTCTGTAATGGTACTTCTGAATCCTAGTCTCCAACATCTGCTCTCTACAACAATCCTTCTACACCAAAGTCTCCAAACTCTGCTCTCCATAACGGTCCTTCTCCGCCCCAATTGCCAACTTCTGCTTTCTTTTTTTTAATGTTCTATTTTTATACCTTTATATTTTATTTATTTATATGCGGTGCTGAGGATTGAACCCAGTGCCTCACACATGCTAGGAAAGCGCTCTACCACTGAGCTACAACCCCAGCCCATAACAAAACTCTGCTTTCTGTAACAGTCCTTCTGTACCTCAGATTCCAAACTCTGCTCTCTGTAACAGTCCTTCTAAGCCTCAGTCTGAAACCTCTGCTGTCTGCAACAATCCTTCTGCACCCTAGTCTCCAAACTGTGCTATCTGTAACAATCCTTCTGCACCCCAGTCTTCAAACTCTGCTCTCTGCAACAGTCCTTGTAAACTGCAGTCTCCAACCTCTGCTCTCTGCAATGATCCTTCTGCATCCCAGTTTCCAACAACTGCACTCTGCAACAGTACTTCTGCACCCCAGTCTACAACCTCTGCTCTCTGCTACAGTACTTACACCCCAGTCTACAACCTCTGATCTTTGCTACAGTACTTCTACACCCCAGTCTCGAACCTCTGCTCTCTGTAACATTTCTTTTGCAACCAAGTCTCAAACCTGTGCTCTCTGTAACTGTCCTGCTGCAACCCAGTCTCCAAACTCTGCTCTCTGTAGCGATCCTTCTGCACATCATTATCCAACCTCTGCTCTCTGCAACGATCCTTCTGCACCCCAGTCTCCATTCTCTTCTCTCTGTAAGAATCCTTTTGCACCCCAGTCTCCAAACTCTTCTCTCTGTAAAAGTCATTCTGCACCTCAGTCTCCAAGTTCTGCAATCTGTAACAGTCCTTCTGCACCCCAGTCTCAAACCTCTGCACTCAGAAATGATCTTTCTGCACCTCAGTCTCCAACCTCTGCTCTCTTTAATAGTGCTTCTGCAGCCCAGTCTCTAACATCTGCTCTCTGCAACGATCCTTCTTCTCCCCAGGCTCCAAATTCTGCTCTCTGCTACAGTCCTTCTACATCCCAGTTTCCAAAATCTGTTCTCTGTAACTGTCCTTCTGAACCTCAGTCTCCAAACTCTGCTCTCTGAAACAGTTCTTCTGAACCCCTGTCTTCAACCTCTGCTCTCAGTAACAGTTCTTCTGCACCCCATTCTCCAAACTCTGCTCTCTGTAGCACTCCTTCTGCACCCCAGTCTCCACCCTCTACTCTCTGTAAAAGTCCTTTTGCACCTCAGTCTCCAACCTCAGCTCTCTGTGAGATCCTTCTGCAACCCATTCTCCAAACTCTGCTCTCTCTCTAACAGTCTTCTGAACCCCAGTCTCCTAACACTGCTCTTTGTAACAAACCTTCTGCACCCCAGTCTTCAACCTCTGCTCTCTGTAACAGGCCTTCTGCACCCCAGTCTCTAACCTGTGCTCTCTGCAATGATCCTTCTGAACCCCAGTCTCCAAACTCTACTCTCTGTAACAGTCCTTCTGCACCCCAGGATCCAACATCTGCTCTCTGAAACAGTCCTTCTGCACCTCAGTCTGAAAACTCGGCCCTCTGCAAAAATCAATCTGCACCCGAGTTTCTAAACTTTGCTCTCTGTAACAGGCCTTCTGCACCCTAGTCTCCAACCTCTTCTCCATGCCTAGATCCTTCTTCATCTCAGTCTTCGAAATCTGCTCTCTGCAACAGTCCTTCTGGACCCCAGTCTCCAACCTCTGCTCTCTGTAACAATCCTTCTGCACCTCAGTCTCCAACCTCTTCTCTCTGCAACGGTTTTTCTGCACCCCAGTCTCCACCCTCTGTTCTCTGCAATAGTCCTTCTCCACCCCAGTCTCAAACATCTGCTCTCTGCAACGGTCATTTGGCTCCCCAGTCTCCAAACTCTGCTCTCTGTAACAGTCCTCCTTTAGTGCACTCTCAAAAATCTGCTCAATGTAACGGTCCTTCTGCACCCAAGTCTCCAATATCTGCTCTCTGTAACCCTCTTTTTGCACCTCAGTCTCCAAACTCTGCTTTCTGAAACAGACCTTCTGCACATCAGTCTTAAAACTTTGTTCTCTGCAAGGATCCTTCTGCACCAGAGTCTCAAAACTCTGCTCTCTGTAACAGTCCTTCTGCACCACAGTCTCCAACCTCTGCTCTCTGAAACAGGCCTTTTGCACCCCATTCGCCAACCTCTGCTCTCTTTAATAGTGCTTCTTCACCTCAGAATACAAACTCTGCTCTCTGCAACAGTCTTTCCGAACGCCAGTCTCCAAACTCTGCTTACTGTATCACTCCATCTGTACCACAATTTTCAACATCTGCTCTCTGTAAGAGTCTTTCTGCACCTCAGTCTACAAACTCTGCTTTCTGCAACAGTCCTTCTTCACCATATCTCCAACCTCTGCCTCTGTAACAGTCCTAATGTAACCCAGTCTCCAACCTCTGCTCTCTGCAAAAGTCCTTCTGCACCCCAATGTTAACCTGTCCTCTCTGCTACAGTCCTTATACACCCCAGTGTACAGCCTGTGCTCTCTGCAACAGTCCCTCTGCAACCCAGTCTCCAACATCTGCTCTCTGTAACAATTTTTCTGCACCTCAGTCTTCAAACTCTGCTCACTGCAACGGTCTTTCTGCACCTCCGTCTCCAAAAACTACTCTCTGTAAATGTACTTTTGAACCCCTTGTCAAAACTCTGCTGTCCATAACAGGCATTCTGCACCCAGTTCTCCAACCTTTGTTCTTTAAAACAATCCTTCTGCACCCCAGTCTCAAAATTTTGCACTCTACAACGATCCTTCTGCACCCCAGTCTCCAACATCTGCTATCTGTAACAGGCCTTTTGCACCCAAATCTCCCACCTCTACTCTCTGTAACAGTGCTTTTGCACCTCAGTCTCCAAATTCTGCTCTCTGCAACAGTCTTTTTGCACCTCAGGTTTAAAACTCAGCTCTCTGCATTGATCCTTCTGCACCTCAGTCTCGAAAATCTACTCTCTGTAACAGTCCTTCTGCACCCCAGTCTCCAACCTCTGCTCTCTGCAACACTGCTTGTAAACCCCGGTCTCCAAACTCTGCTCTATGCAACAGTCCTTCTGCACCCAAGGCACCAACTTCTGTTCTCTGTAACTATCCTTCTTCACCTCAGTTACCAAACTCTGATCTCTACATTGGTCCTTCTGCACCACAGTCTCCAACCTCTGCTCTCTGTAACAGTCCTGCTGCACCTCGGTCTCCAACCTCTGCTCTTTGTAAGATCTTTTGCAACTTTGTCTAAAAACTCTGCTCTCTGTAGACGTTCTTCTGCACCACAGTCTCCAACCTCTGCTCTCTGTAACAGGCCTTCTGTCCCGCAGACTCCAACCTCTGCTACCTGTAATGGTCCTTCTGCACCCCAGTCTCCAACCTCTGCTCTCTGTAACAATCCTTCTGCACCCCAGTCTCCAACCTCTGCTCTCTGCATTGATACTTTTGCACCCCAGTATCCAACATGTGCTCTCTGAAAAAGTGTTTCTGCACCCCAGATGTCTTCAACATCTGCAGTCTGCAAAAGTCTACATGAAGCTCAATGTGAAAATTCTGCTCTCTTCAACAATCCTTGTGCACACCAGTCTCCCAAATCTGCTTTCTGTAACAGTCCTTCTGCACCTCAGTCTCCAAAATCCGCTCTCTGTAACAGTGCTTCTGCACCCCAGCCTCCAACCTCTGCTCTCTGTAAGACTCTTTCGCACCCCAGTTTCCAAATCAGCTCTCTGTAACATTCCTTCTGCTCCCCAGAATCCAACCTCTGCTCTCTGTAACAGTCCTACTGCTCACAAGTCTCCAACCTCTGCTCTCTTTAACAGTCCTTCTGCTCCCTAGTATCTAACGAATGCTCTCTGTAACAGACCTTCTGTACCGCAGTCCTCAACCTCTGCTGTCTGCAACGATCCTTCTGCACCCCAGTCTCCAACCTCTCCTTTTTGTATCATTCCTTCTGCACCACAGTTTCCAAACTCTTCTCTCTGTAACATTCCTTCTGCACCTCTGTCTCCAACCTCTCTTCTCTGCTACAGTTATTCTGCACCCCATTCTCCAACTTATGCTCTCTGCAACTGTTCTACTGCACCCCAGACTCCAAGGTCTGAACTCTTAAACAGTCCTTCTCCACACCAGTATCCAACCTCTGCTCTATGTAACAGTCCTCTTGTGCAGTCTCCAAAATCTGCTCTCTGTAACGCTCCTTCTGCACCCCAGAATCCAACCTCTGCTTTCTGTATCAGTCCTTCTGCACCCCAGTCTCCAAACTCATCTCTCTGTAACAGTCCTTCTGCAGGTCAGTCTGCAAACTCTGCTCTCTGTAACAGTCCTTCTGCACCCAAGTCTCAAACCTCTGCTTTCTGCAACAGTAATTCTACACCCCATTCTCCAAACTCTGCTATCTGAAACAGTCCTTCGGCACCCCATTCCCCACACTCTGCTCTCTGTAAACATCCTTCTGCACCTCAGTCTCCAAACACTGCTCTCTACAACGGTCCTTCTGAACCATAGTCTCTAAACTCTACTCTCTGTAACAGTCCTTCTGCACTTCAGACTCCAACATATTCTCTCTGTAAGATCCTTCTGTAACCCAGTCTGTAAACTCTGCCCTCTGGAACAGTCCTTCTGCACACCTTCTCCAACCTCTTTTCTCTGTAACTGTCCTTCTGCACGCCAGTCTCCAACCTCTGCTCTCTGCAACAGTCCTTCTGCACCCCAGTCTCCAAAATCTGCTCTCTGCAACAGTCCTTCTGCACCTCAGTCTGAAAACTCTGTTCTCTGCAACGATCATTCTGCACACCAGTCTCCAACCTCTTCTTTCTATAACAGTCCTGCTGTACCACAGTCTCCAAAATCTTCTCTCTGTAAGATCCTTCTGCAACCCTGTCTCCAAACTCTGCTGTTTGTAACAGTCCATCTGCACCCCAGTCTCCAACCTCTGCTCTCTGTAACAGTCCTTCTGCACCTCAGTCTAAAAACTCTGCTCTCTGCAACAGTCCTTCTTCAACCCAGTCTCCAACATATGCTCTCCGCAAGAGTCCTTCTGCACCAAAGTCTCCAAAATCTGCCTCTGTAACAGTCCTACTGAAAGGCAGTCTCCAACCTCTATTCTCTTCAACAGTGCTTCTGCACACAAATCTCAAACCTGTGCTCTCCACAGCAGTTCTTCTACACCCAATGTCTAGCCTCTGCTCTCTGCTGCAGTCCCTGTGCAATGCAGTCTCCAAACTCCGCTCTCTATAACGATCCTTCTGTACCTCATTCTCCAAACTCTACTCTCTGTAAAAGTACTTCTGCACCCCTTCTCCAAACTCTGCTCTCCGTAACATGCCTTCTACACCCCAGTCTCTGACCTTTTTTCTCCATAACAATCCTTCTGCACCCCAGTCTCCAACCTCTGCTCTCTGCAACAACCCTTCTGCACCCCAGTCTCCAACATGTGCTCTCTGCAATAGTCCTTCTGCACCTCAGTCTGAAAACTCTGTTCTTTGCAACGATCTTTCTGCACCCTAGTCTCCAACCTCTGCTCTCTGTCACAGTCCTGCTGCACCTTGGTCTACAACCTCTGCTCTCTGTAAGATCCTTGAGCAACCTTGTCTAAAAACTCTGCTCTCTGTAACACTTCTTCTGCACCCCAGTCTTCAACCTCGGCTCTCGATAACAGTCCTTTTGCACCTCAGTGTCCAAACTCTTCTTTCAACAACGATTCTTCTGCACCTCAGTCTCCAAACTCTACTCTCTGTAACAGTCCTTCTGCACCCCAGTCTCAAAACATTTCTATCTGCAACGAT
The DNA here is from genome assembly GCF_052094955.1 of Ictidomys tridecemlineatus. Taxonomy (NCBI): domain Eukaryota; kingdom Metazoa; phylum Chordata; class Mammalia; order Rodentia; family Sciuridae; genus Ictidomys; species Ictidomys tridecemlineatus. The sequence goes on from NW_027521261.1 coordinate 53,088, forward strand.
CCTTCTGCACTCCAGTCTCCAAACTCTGCTCTCTCTAACAGTCCTTCGGAACCTCAGTCTCCAACCTCTTCTCTCTGTAACAGTCCTTCTGCACCTCAGTCTTCAGCCTCTGCTCTTTGCAAAAGTCCTTCTACACCCTATTCTCTAAACTCAGTTCTCTGCAACAGTCCTTCTAAACCACAGTCTCCAAAATCTGCTCTCTGCAACAGTCCTTCTGTACCCAAGTCTCCAACGTATGCTCTCTGTAACGGTTCTTCTGTACTGCAGTCTCAAAACTCTGCTCTCTCTAGCGGTCCTTCTGCACCCTAGTCTCCAAACTCTGCTCTCTGTATCAGTACTTCTGCACCCCAGTCTCCATACTATGCTCTCTGTAACATTCCTTCTGCACCTCAGTCTCAAAACTCTGCTCTTTCCGACAGTTTTTCTGCACCCCAGTCTCCTACATCTGCTATCTGCAACAATCATTCTTCACCCCAGTCTCCAACATCTGCTCTCTGTAACAATCCTTCTGCACCTCAGTCTCCAACCTCTACTCTCTGTAACAGTCGTTCTGCACCACAGTCTTCAACCTCTGCTAAGTGTAAGATCTTTTTGTAACCCAGTCTCTAAACTCTTCCCTCTGTAACAGTCCTTCTGCACCCTTTCTCTAAGCTCTTCTCTCTGTAACAGGCCTTCTGCACCCCAGTCTCCAACCTCTGTTCTCTGTAACAGTACTTCTGCACCCGTGTCTCCAAAAACTGCTCTCTGCAACAGTCCTTCTGCACCTCAGTCTGAAAACTCTGTGATCTGCAATGACCCTTCTGCACCCCAGTCTCCAAACTCTGCTCTCTGTAACAGGCTTGCTGCACCTCAGTCTCCAAACTCTGCTCTTTTTAAGATCCTTCTGCAACCCTGTCTCCAAACTCTGCTTTCTGTAACAGTCCTTCTGCACCCCAGACTCCAACCTCTGTTCTCTGTAACAGGCCTTTTGAACCCAAATCTACAACCTCTACTCTCTGTAACATTCCTTCTGCACCTCAGTCTACAACCTCTGCTCTCTGCAACAGTCTACTGCACCTCAGAATCCAAGGTCTACTCTCTGCAACGATCTTTCTGCACCTCAGTCTCCAAACTCTGCTCTCTGTAACAGTCCTTCTGCACTCCAGTATCCAACCTCTGCTCTCTGCAACAGTCCATTTGCACCCTAGTCTTCAACATCTGCTCTCTGTAAGATCAATCTGAACCCTAGTATCTAACCTCTGCTCTCTGTAACAGTCCTTCTGCACCCCAGTCTCCAAACTTTTCTCTTTGTAACATTCCTTCTGCACCTTAGTCTCCAACCTCTGCTCTCTACAACAGTCCATCTGCACTCCACTCTCAAACATCTGCTCTCTGCAACAGTGCTTCTACACCCTAGTTTCAAGCCTTTGCTCTCTGCAACAGTCATTCTGCACCCCAGTCTCCAAACTCTGCTCTCTGCAACGATGTTACTAGACCCCAGTCTCCAACCTCTGCTCTCTGTAACAGTCTTTCTGCAACCCAGTTTCCAAGCTCTGCGCTCTGTAACAGTTTTTCTATACCATAGTCTCCAAACTCTGGTCTCTTTAACGTTTCTTCTGCACCCCAATTTTCAACCTCTAGTTTCTGCACCTCAGTCTCAAAACTCTGCTCTCTGTAGCTGGCCTTCTGCATCCCAGTCTTCAAAATCTGCTCTCTTCAAGGATCCTTCTGCACCCCAGTCTCCAATCTCTGCTCTCTGCAATGAACCTATTGCACCACAGTCTTTAACCTCTGATCTCTGCAACAGTCATTCTGCACCCCAGTCTTCAACCTCTGCTCTCTGTAACAGTCCTTCTGCACCCCAGTCTCCAAACTCTGCTCTCTGTAAGAGTCTTTCTGCACATCACATTCCAAACTCTGCTCTCTGCATCAGTCCTTTTGCACCTCATGTCCAACCTTTACTCTCTGCAACAGTCCTTCTGAACCCCAGTCTCCAAACTCTGCTCTCTGCATCGATCCTTCTGGACCCCAGTCTCCAACCTCTGCTCTCTGTAACAAACCTTCTGCACCACAGTCTCCAAACTCTGCTCTCTGTAAGATCCTTCTTCACTCCAGTTTTCAAACTCTGCTCTCTGTAACATTCCTTCTCCACCACAGTCTTTAACCTCTGCCTTCTACAAGTGTCCTGCGGCACCCCAGTCTCCAATATCTGTCCTCTTCAACAGTCCTTGTGCTCCCCAGTCTCCAACCTCTGCTCTTCGTAACAATCTTTCAGCACCCTAGTCTCCAAACTCTGCTTTCTGGATCAGTCCATTTGAACCTCAGTCTCAAACCTCTGCTCTCTGTATCTATCCTTCTTCACTTCAGTCTCCAACCTGTGCTCTCTGTAACATTCCTTCTGCACCCCAGTCTCCAACCTCTGCTCTCTGTAACAGTTTTTCTATACCGCAGTCTCCAACCTGTGCTTTCTGTAACAGTCCTTATGCAGCTCAGTCTCCAACCTATGCTCTTTGTAAGATAGATCTGCACATCAGTTTACAACATCTGATCTCTGCAATGATCTGCACATCACATTCCAAACTCCAGTCTCCAACCTCTGCTCCCTGTAACAGTTTTTCTATACAGCAGTCTTCAAATTCTGCTCTCTTTAACGGTCCTTCTACACCCCAGTCTCCAACCTCTACTTTCTGAATTAGTCTTTCTGCAACCCAGTCTCCAAACTCTGCTCTCTGTAACAGTTCTTCTGCACCTCAGTCTCAAAACTCTGCACTCTGCAAAAATCCTCTGCACCCCAGTCTCCACCCTCTTCTCTTGGTAACAGTTCTTCTGCACCCCAATCTCCAAACTCTGCTCTCTGTAACACTCCTTCTGCACTCCAATCTCCACACTGTGATCTCTGTAACGATTCGTCTGGACATCAGTCTCCAACCTCTGCTCTCTACAACGTTCCTTCTACTCCTCAGTCTCCAAACTCTACTCTCTGTAAAAGTCCTTCTGCACCTCAGTCTCCAAACTCTGCACTCTGCAATGATCATTCTGCACCACAGTTTTCAAAATGTGATTTCTGTAACAATCCTTCTGCACCCCAGTCTTTAACCTCTGCTCTCTTTAACAGGTCTTCTGCACCCCAGTCTCCAAACTCAGATTTCTGTTACAGGCCTTCTTAACCCCATTCTCCAACCTCTTCTCTCTGCAACGATCCTTCTGAACCTCAGTCTCCAACCTCTGCTCTCTGTAACAGTCCTTGTGCACCTCAGTCTTAAAACTCTGCTCTCTGCAAAAATCTTTCTGCACCCGAGTTTCCAACCTTTGCTCTCTATAACAGTCCTTCTGAACCTCAGTCTCCAAAATGCTCTGTGTAAGATCCTTCTGCAACCCAGTCTCGAAATTGTGCTATCTGCAACAGTCCTTCTGCACACCAGTCTGCAAACTTAGCTCTCTGTAATAGGCCTTCTGCACCCCGGTCTCCAATCTCTGCCCTCTGTAACTGGCCTTCTGCACCCCAGTCTCGAACCTCTTCTCTCTGCAGCGAACCTTCTTAACCTCAGTCTCCAAACTCGGCTCTCTGAAACAGTCCTTCTGCACCCCAGTCTCCAAACTCTGCTCTCTGTAACACTCCTTCTGCACCCCAGTCACCAACCTCTGCTCTCTGCAACAGTTCTTCTGCATCCCAGTAACCAAAATCTGCTCTGTTTAACGATCCTTCTGCACCTTAGTTTCCAACCTCTACTCTCTGCAATGATCCTTCAGCACCCCAGTCTCCAACCTCAGCTCCCTTTATCAGTCCTTCTGCACACAAGTGTCCTACCTCTGCTCTCTGCAACATTTATTCTGAACCCCAGTCTCCTACCTGTGCTCTCTGTAAAAGTCCTTCTGCACCCCAGTCTCCAACATGTGCTTTCTGCAACGATCCTTCTTCTACCCAGTCTCCAAACTCTGCTCTCTGTAAAAGACCTTTTTTATCGCAGTCTCCAACCTCTTCTCTTTGTAATGGTCCATCTGCTCCCCAATTGCCAACCTCTGCTTTCTGTAACAGTCCTTCTGCACCCCAGTCTCCAAACTCTTCTTTCTGCAATGATCCTTCTGTAGCTCAGTCTCCAAACTCTGCTCTCTGTAAAAGTCCTTCTGCAACTCAGTCTCAATCCATTACTCTCTGTAATGGTCCTTCTGCACCCCAGTTTACAATCTCTGCTCTCTGTAACAATTTTTCTGCACCTAGTCTCCTACGTCTGCTCCTGTAACAGACCTTCTGTACGGCAATCTCCAATTTCTTCTCTCTATAATGGTACTTCTGCACCCCAATTGCCAACCTCTGCTTTCTGAAACAGTCCTTCTGCACCTGAGACTACAACCTCTGCTCTCTGCAACAGTCCTTCTAAGCCTCAGTTTGAAACCTCTGCTCTCTGCAACAATCCTTATAAATCCCAGTCTCCAAACTGTGTTATCTGTAACAATCCTTCTGCACCCCATTCTCCAATATCTGCTCTCTGTAACAGGTCTTCTGTCCCAGTGTCCAACCTCTTCTCTCTGCAACGATTCTTCTGTACCTATGTCTCCAACCTCTGCTCTCTGCAACAGTTCTTTTGCCCCCAGGTCTTAAACATCTGCTCTATGTAAGATCCTTTTGGACCCCGTTCTTTAAACTTTGCTCTCTGTAACAGTTATTCTGCACGTCAGTCTCCAACCTCATCTCTCTGCAACGGCCCTTCTTCACCCCAGTATCCCACCTCTGTTCTCTGCAGCAGTCCTTCTGCACCCCAGGCTACAAACTCTACTTTTCGTATCAGTTATTCTGCAACCCAGTTTAAAATCTCTGCTCTATGTAACAGTCCTTCTGCACCTCAGTCTCCAAACTCTGCTCTAGGTGACATTCCTTCTGCACCCTATTCTCCACCCTCTGCTCTTTGTAACAGTACTCCTGTATCGCTGACTCCAAACTCTGCTGTCTGCAACATTTCTTCTGCACCCCAGTCTTCAAACTGTGCTCTCTGTAACTGTCTTTCTGACCCTAGTCTCCAAACTGTGATCTCTGTAACGATCATTCTGCACCTCAGTCTCCAACCTCTGCTCTCTGTAACGATCTTCGTGCACCTCAATTTTCAAACTCTGCTCTCTGCAACGATCCTTCTGCACCACAGTTTCCAACCTCTGTACTCTGTAACAGTCCTTATACACCTAGTCTCCAAACTCTTCTCTCTGTACCAATCCTGCTGCAACTCACTCTCCAACCTCTGCTCTCTGTAACAGTCTTTCTGCACCTCAGTCTCCAAACTTTGCTCTCTGTAGTGGTCTTTCTGTACCTCGGTCTCCAATCTCTGCTCTCTGTATCAATCCTTCTACACCTCAGTCTCTAACGTCTGCTCTGTAACATTCCTTCTGCAACCTAGTCTCCATCAACTGCTCTCTACAAGGGTCCTTCACCACCAAAGTCTCCAAATTCTGCTCTCTCTAACAGTCCTTTTTTACCGCAGTCTCCAAACTCTTCTCTGTATAACGGTCATTCTGCACCCCAATTGCCAACCTCTCCTTTCTGTAACAGTCCTTCTGCACCTCAGATTCCAAACTCTGCTCTCTGTAACAGTCCTTCTAAGCCTCAGTATGAAACCTCTGCTGTCTGCAAAAATCCTTCTGCACCCCAGTTTCCAAACTGGGCTATCTGTAACAATCCTTCTGCACCTCAGTCTCCAACCTCTGCTCTCTGTAAGAGGTCTTCTGCACCCCTGTCTCAAACCTCTTCTCTCTAAATGATACTTCTGCACCACAGTCTCCAAACTCTGCTCTCTGCAATGATCATTCTGCACCTCAGTCTCCAACCTCTGCTCTCTGCAATGATCCTTCTGCACCCCAGTCTCCAACCTCAGCTCTCTTTATCAGTCCGTCTGCACCCAAGTCTCCTAACTCTGCTCACTGCAACATTTCTTCTGAACCCCAGTCTCCAACCTGTGCTCTCTGTAACAGTCCTTCTGCACCCAGGTCTCCACCATGTGCTTTCTGCAACGAATCTTCTTTTACCCAGTCTCCAAACTCTGCTCTCTGTAAAAGACGTTTTTTATGGCAGTCTCACCTCTTCTTTTTGTAATGGTCAATCTGCTCCCCAATTGCCAACCTCTGCTTTCTGTAACAGTCTTTCTGCACCCCAGTCTCCAAACTCTTCTCTCTGCAACGATCCTTCTGTACCTCAGTCTCCAACCTCTGCTCTCTGTAAAAGTACTTCTGCACCTCAGTCTCCATCCTTTGCTCTCTGTAATGGTCCTTCTGCACCCCAGTCTACAATCTCTTCTCTTTGTAACAATCCTTCTGCACCTCAGTCTCCAAAGTCTGCTTCCTGTAACAGTCCTTCTGTAAAGCAGTCTCCAACCTCTTCTCTCTATAATGGTACTTCTGCACCACAATTGCCAACCTCTGCTTTCTGAAACAGTCCTGCTGCACCTGAGACTCCAACCTCTGCTCTCTGCAACAGTCCTTCTAAGCCTCAGTCTGAAACCTCTGCTCTCTGCAACAATCCTTCTAAACCCCAGTCTCCAAACTGTGCTGTCTGTAACAATCATTCTGCACCCCAGTCTCCAACCTCTGCTCTCTGCAACAGTCCTTCTGCCCCCCAGTCTCAAACATCTGCTCTCTGTAAGATCCATCTGCACCCCGTTCTTTAAACTTTGCTCTCTGTAACAGTCATTCTGCACCTCTGTCTCCAACCTTATCTCTCTGCAATGGCCCTTTTTCACCCCAGTATCCCACCTCTGTTCTCTGCAGCAGTCCTTCTGCACCCCAGGCTACAAACTCTGCTGTCTGTAATAGTCCTTCTGCACCCCAGTCTCCAAACTCTTCTTTCTGTATCAGTTATTCTGCAACCCAGTCTATAATTTCTGCTCTATGTAACAGTCCTTCTGCACTTCAGTCTTCAAAATCTGCTCTCCGCAACAGTCCTTCTGCACCCCAGTCTCCAACCTCTGTTCTGTGCAATAGTCCTTCTACACACCAGTCTCCAACATCTGCTCTCTGCAAGGATCCTTCTGCATCTCAGTCTCAAAAGTCTGCTCTCTGCAACAGTCCTTCTACACAACAGTCTCCACCTTCTGCTCTCTGCTACAGTCCTTCTGCACCCCAGTCTACAACCTCTGCTCTCTTCAACATTTCTTAGGCACCCCAGTCTCCAACCTGTGCTCTCTGTAACTATCCTACCGCACCCTGGTCTCCAAACTCTGCTCTCTGTAGCGATCCTTCTGCACCTCAGTCTCCAACCTCTGCTCTCTGCAACGATTCTTCTGCACCCCAGTCTCCAACGTCTGTTCTCTGCAACAATTTTTCTGACCTCAGTCTCCAGGCTCTGCTCTTTGTAACATCCTTCTGCACCCCAGTTTCCAAACTCTGCTCTAGGTGACATTCCTTCTGCACCCTATTCTCCACCCTCTGCTCTTTGTAACAGTACTTCTGTATAGCGGTCTCCAATCTCTGCTCACTACAACATTTCTTCTGCAACCCAGTCTCCAAACTGTGCTCTCTGTAACTGTCTTTCTGACTCTAGTCTTTAACCTGTGTTCTCTGTAACGATCCTTCTGCACCTGAGTCTCCAACCTCTGCTCTCTGCAACGATCCTTGTGCACCTCCATTTCCAAACTCTGCTCTCTGCAACGATCCTTCTGCACCACAGTTTCCAACCTCTGCCCTCAGTAACAGTCCTTCTACACCTAGTCTCCATACTCTTCTCTCTGTACCAATTTTGCTGCACCTCAGTCTCCAACTTCTGTTCTCTGTAACAGTCCTTCTGCACCTCAGTCTCCAACCTTTGCTCTCTGTAATGGTCTTTCTGTACCTCGGTCTCCAATCTCTACTCTCTATATCAATCCTTCTACACCTCAGTCTCCAACGTCTGCTCTGTAACAGTCCTTCTGCACCCTAGTCTCCAACAGCTGCTGTCTACAATGGTCCTTCAGCACCAAAGTCTCCAAACTCTGCTCTCTCTAACAGTCCTTCTGTACCGCAGTCTCCAACCTCTTTTCTCTATAACGGTCCTTCTGCACCCCAATTGCCAAACTCTGCTTTCTGTAACAGTCCTTGTGCACCTCAGATTCCAAACTCTGCTCTCTGTAACAGTCCTTCTAAGCCTCAGTATGAAACCTCTGCTGTCTGCAAAAATCCTTCTGCACCCCAGTCTCCAACATCTGCTCTCTGTAAGAGGTCTTCTGCACCCCTGTCTCAAACCTCTTCTCTCTAAATGATCCTTCTGCACCTCAGTCTCCAACCTCTGCTCTCTGCAATGATCCTTCTGCAATCCAGTCTCCAACAACTGCTCTCTGCAACAGTCCTTCTGCACCCTACTCTCCAACCTCTGCTCTCTGCTACAGTACTTCTGCACCCAAGTCTCCAACCTCTGCTCTCTGCAACATTTCTTCTGCACCCAAGTCTCCAAACTGTGCTCTCTGTAACTGTCCTGCTGCACCCAGGTCTCCAAACTCTGCTCTCTGTAGTGATCCTTCTGCACCTAAGTCTCCAACCTCTGCTCTCTGCAACGATTCTTCTGTTCACTCGTCTCCATCCTCTTCTCTCTGTAAGAATCCTTTTGCACCCCAGTCTCCAACTTCTTATCTCTGTAAATGTTCTTCTGCACTTAAGTCTCCAAGTTCTGCAATCTGTAACAGTCCTTCTGTACCCCAGTCTCAAACCTCTGCACTCAGAAATGATCTTTCTGCACCTCAATCTCTAAACTCTGCTCTCTTTAATAGTCCTTCTGTACCTAATCTTCAACATCTGCTCTCTGAAATGATCCTTCTTCTCCCCAGGCTCCAACCTCTGCTCTCTGCAATGGACCTTCTACATTCCAGTTTCCAAAATCTGCTCTCTGTAACAGTCTTTCTGCACCTCAGTCTCAAATCTCTGCTCTCTGAAACAGTCCTTCTGCAGCCCAGTCTCCACCCTCTATTTTCTGTAAAAGTTCTTCTGCAACTCAGTCCTCCAACCTCGGCTCTCTGTAAGATCCTTCTGCAACCCATTCTCCAAACGCTGCTCTCTGTAACAGTCTTCTGCAACCAAGTCTCCAAACTCTACTCTCTGTAACAGGCCTTCCTCTCCACAGTCTTCAAACTCTGCTCACTGTAACAGGCTTCTGCACCTCAGTCTCCAACCCGTGCTCTCTGAAACGATCCTTCTGCACCCCAGTCTCCAACCTCTGCTCTCTGTAATAGTCCTTCTCTACCCCAGGATCCAAAATCTGCTCTCTGAAACAGTCCTTCTGCACCTCAGTCTGAAAACTTGGCTCTCAGCAAAAATCGTTCTGCACCCGAGTTTCCAAACTTTGCTCTCTGTAACAGTCCTTCTGAACCCTCAGTCTACAAAATGCTCTCTGTAAGATCCTTCTGCAACCCAGTCTCGAAATTGTGCTATCTTTAACAGTCCTTCTGCACCACAGTCTTCAAACTCTGCTCTCTGCAACAGGCGTTCTTTACCCTAGTGTCCAACTCTGCTCTCTGTAACAGGCTTCTGCACCCAAGTCTCAAACCACTTCTCTCTTCAACGATTCTTTTTAACCTCAGTCTCCAACCTCTGCTCTCTGCAACAGTTCTTCTGCACCCAGTCTCAAACGTCCGCCTCTCTGTAACAATTCTTCTGCACCTCACTCTCCAACCTCTGCTCTCTGCAACGATTCTTCTGCACCCCAGTCTCCACACTCTGTTCTCTTCAACATTCCTTCTGTACCCCAGTCTCCAACCTCCGTTCTCTGCAACAATCCTTCTAAACCCCAGTCTTTAAACTGTGCTATCTGTAACAATCCTTCTGCACCCCAATCTCCAACATCTGCTCTCTGTAACAGGTCTTCTGTCCCAGTGTCCAACCTCTTCTCTCTGCAGCGATCTCTTCTGTACCTATGTCTCCAACCTCTGCTCTCTGCAACAGTCATTTTGCCCCCCAGTCTCCAACATCTGCTCTATGGAAGATCCTTTTGCACCCCGTTCTTTAAACTTTGCTCTCTGTAACAGTTATTCTGCACCTCAGTCTCCAACCTCATCTCTCTGCAACGGCCCTTCTTCACCCCAGTATCCCACCTCTGTTCTCTGCAGCAGTCCTTCGGCACCCCAGGCTACAAACTCTACTTCCATTCAGTTATTCTGCAACCCAGTTTAAAATCTCTGCTCTATGTACCAGTCCTTCTGCACCTCAGTCTCCAAACTCTGCTCTCCGCAACAGTCCTTCTGCCACCCCAGACTCAACCACTGTTCTGTGCAATAGTCCTTCTACACACCAGTCTCCAACATCTGCTCTCTGCAACGATCCTTCTGCATCCCAGTCTCCAAAGTCTGCTCTCTGCCAACAGTCCTTCACACAACAGTCTCCAAATTCTGCTCTCTGCTACAGTCCTTCTGCACCCCAGTCTCCACCTCTGCTCTCTTCAACATTTCTTCTGCATCCCAGTCTTCAACCTGTGATCTCTGTAACTATCCTACTGCACCCTGGTCTCCAAACTCTGCTCTCTGTAGCGATCCTTCTGCAGCTCAGTCTCCAACCTCTGCTCTCTACAACGATCCTTCTGCACCCCAGTCTGCAACGTCTGCTCTGTGCAACAGTCTTTCTGAACCAAGTCTCCAGCATCTGCTCTCTGTAACACCCTTCTGCACCCCAGTTTCCAAACTCTGCTCTAGGTGACATTCCTTCTGCACCCTATTCTCCACCCTCTGCTCTTTGTAACAGTACTTCTGTATCGCGGTCTCCAATCTCTGCTCACAGCAACATTTCTTCTGCACCCCAGTCTCCAAACTGTGCTCTCTGTAACTGTCTTTCTGACCCTAGTCTCCAAACTGTGTTCTCTGTAACGATAATTCTGCACCTCAGTCTCCAACCTCTGCTTCTCTGTAACAATCTTTGTGCACCTCAATTTGCAACTTTTCTCTCTGCAACGATCCTTCTGCACCACAGTTTCCAACCTCTGTACTCTGTAACTGTCCTCTACACCTAGTCTCCAAACTCTTCTCTCTGTACCAATCCTGCTGCAAATCAGTCTCCAAATTCTGCTCTGTGTAACAGGCCTTCTGCACCCCAGTCTCCAAACTCTGCTCTCTGTAACAGTCCTTCTCTACCCCAGGATTCAACATCTGCTCTCTGAAACAGTCCTTCTGCACCCTAGTCTCCAACATCTGCTCTCTACAACGGTCCTTCAGCACCAAAGTCTCCAAACTCTGTCTCTCTAACAGTCCTTCTTTACCGCAGTCTCCAACCTCTACTCTCTATAACGGTCCTTCTGGCACCCCAATTGCCAAACTCTGCTTTTCTGTAACAGTCTTTCTGCACCTCATATTCCAACCTCTGCTCTCTGTAACAGTTGTTCTAAGCCTCAGTATTAAACCTCTGCTGTCTGCAAAAATCCTTCTGCACCCCAGTTTCCAAACTGGGCTATCTGTAACAATCCTCTGCACCCCAGTCTCCAAACTCTGCACTCTGTAAGAGGTCTTCTGCACCCCTGTCTCAAACATTTTATCTCTAAATGATTCTTCTACACCTCAGTCTTTCAAACTCTGCTCTCTGCAATGATCATTCTGCACTCAGTCTCCAACCTCTCCTCTTTGCAATGATCCTTCTGCAATCCGGTCTCCAACAACTGCTCTCTGCAACAGTCCTTCTGCACCCTAGTCTCCAAAATCTGCTCTGTGCTAGAGTACATCTGCACCCAGTCTCCAACCTCTGCTCTCTGCAACATTTCTTCTGCACCCAAGATTCTAAACTGTGCTCTCTGTAACTGTCCTGCTGCACCAAGGTCTCTAAACTCTGCTCTCTGTAGCGATCTTTCCGCACCTCATTCTCCAACCACAGCTCTCTGCAACGATCCTTCTGCACACTAGTCTCCATCCTCTCCTCCCTGTAAGAATCCTATTGCACCCCAGTCTCCAACCCTTTATTCTCTGTAAAAGTCCTTCCGCACTTAAGTCTGCAAGTTCTGCAATTTCTAACATTCCTTCTGCACCCGAGTCTCAAACCTCTGCACTCAGAAATAATCTTTCTGCACCTCAGTCTCCAACCTCTGCTCTCTTAATAGTCCTTCTGCCCCCAATCACCATCATCTGCTCTCTGAAACGATCCTTCTTCTCCCCAGGCTCCAACCTCTGCTCTCTGCCAATGGTCTTTCTACATCCCAGTTTCCAAAATCTGCTCTCTGTAACAGTCTTTCTGCACCTCAGTCTCCAAATTCTGCTCTCTGAAACAGTCCTTCTGCACCCCTGTCTCCAACCTCTACTCTCAGTAACAGTTCGTCTGAACCCCAGTCTCCACTCTCTACTCGCTGTAAAAGTCTTTCTGCAACTCAGTCTCCAACCTCTGCTCTCTGTAACAGTCCTTCTGCAACCCATTCTCCAACGCTGCTCTCTGTTACAGTCTTCTGCAACCCAGTCTCCAAACTCTGCTCTCTGTAAACAGGCCTTCTGCACCCCAGTCTCCAAACTCTGCTCTCTGTAACAGTCCTTCTCTACCCCAGGATCCAACATCTGCTCTCTGAAACAGTCCTTCTGCACCCAAGTCACCAACATCTGCTCTCTACAACGGTCCATCAGCACCAAAGTCTCCAAACTCTGCTCTCTCTAACAGTCCTTCTTTACCACAGGTCTCCAACCTCTTCTCTCTATAACGGTCCTTCTGCACCCCAATTGTCAAACTCTGCTTTCTGTAACAGTCTTTCTGCACCTCATATTCCAACCTCTGCTCTCTGTAACAGTCGTTCTAGCCTCAGTATGAAACCTCTGCTGTCTGCAAAAATCCTTCTGCACCCCAGTTTCCAAACTGGTGCTAGCTGTAACAATCCTTCTGCACCCCAGTCTCCAAACTCTGCACTAAGTAAGAGGTCTTCTGCACCTCCCGTCTCAAAACTTTTATTCTAAATGATCCTTCTACACCTCAGTCTCCAAACTCTGCTCTCTGCAATGATCATTCTGCACCTCAGTCTCCAAACTCTGCTCTCTGCAATGATCCTTCTGCAATCCGGTCTCCAACAACTGCTCTCTGCAACAGTTCTTCTGCACCCTAGTCTCCAAAATCTGCTCTGTGCTAGAGTACTTCTGCACCCCAGTCTCAAACCTCTGCTCTCTGCAACATTTCTTCTGCACCCAAGAATCTAAACTGTGCTCTCTATAACTGTCCTGCTGCACCAAGGTCTCTAAACTCTGCTCTCTGTAGCGATCTTTCCGCACCTCATTCTCCAACCTCTGCTCTCTGCAATGATCCTTCTGCACACAAGTGTCTCCATCCTCTTCTCTCTGTAAGAATCCTTTTGCACCCCAGTCACCAACCACTAATCTCTGTAAAAGTCCTTCCACACTTAAGTCTGCAAGTTCTGCCAATTTCTAACAGTCCTTCTGCACCCAATCACCAACATCTGCTCTCTGAAATGATCCTTCTTCTCCCAGGCTCCAACCTCTGCTCTCGGCAATGGTCTTTTCTACATCCCAGTTTCCAAAATCTGCTCTCTGTAACAGTCTTTCTGCACCTCAGTCTCCAAACTCTGCTCTCTGAAACAGTCCTTCTGCACCCCTGTCTCCAACCTCTACTCTCAGTAACAGTTCGTCTGAACCCAGTCTCCAACCTCTACTCTCTGTAAAAGTCTTTCTGCAACTCAGTCTCCAACCTCTGCTCTATGTAACAGTCCTTCTTCAACCCATTCTCCAAACGCTGTTCTCTGTAACAGTCTTCTGCACCCAGTCTCCAAACTCTGCTCTGTAACAGGCCTTCTGCACCCCAGTCTCCAAACTCTGCTCTCTGTAACAGTCCTTCTCTACCCCAGGATTCCACATTTGCTCTCTGAAACAGTCCTTCTGCACCTCAGTCTGAAAACTTGGCTCTCTGCAAAAATCATTCTGCACCCGAGTTTCCAATCTTTGCTATCTGTAACATTCCTTCTGAACCTCAGTCTACAAAATGCTCTCTGTAAGATCCTTCTGCAACCCAGTATCGAAATTGTGCTATCTTTAACAGTCCTTCTGCACCCCAGTCTCCAACTCTGCTCTCTGTACAGGCGTTCTTAACCCCAGTCTCCAATCTCTGCTCTCTGTTAACAGGCCTTCTGCCGAAGTCTGGCTTGGCACAAATCAGGAGCCACTTGTACAAAAGGAAACTAACTTTATTTTTTAGAACTACAAACGCCAAAAAAACAGCTCCAGGAAAACCCTCAGAGCCCCAACTGCCACCACGGCTTCCACAAGCCTCTCTCCCCAACACCAGCCTTTTCCTCCCACAATCCTCCTCCTCTTGAGGCCGATTGGCTGGGTTGCGTGGGCAGAGCCAAAGAAGTCACCCAATGAGCAGCTCCGTGGAGGAGCCAATCAGCTAGATGTTGCTGGGGCAGCTGTGAGCCAATCATCAGCTGGCAGTCTGAAGGGCAGGGAAACAGCCCAATGAACATCACCGCAGAGGAGCCAATCAGCTAGATGTTGCTGGGGCAGTCTGAAGCTTGCTGGCAGCTGGAAGTTTGCTGGGGCCCTTTGGCTGTGGCTCTCAACATCTCCCCCTCTCTGTTTAAACAACAAGCATGTGGCTTATGGACCGTGCCTGCCTTAGGTTGTCCAATACATATGGTCCTTACCCGTCTTCGGATGAGCTGACCTCAGGGCGTCAGCCTCCTGTCTTAGGTTGGTACCATTGTAATTGGATCTTACCCGTCATTGACTACCGGTCCAGTACAGCCACACCTGTGGAGAGGTCTCAGCGGGGGGGGGGTGAGGTTCTTTGCCTCACCTCTGTTGACCCCCAAATTTTAGCTGAATGATCATGACAAGCAGAAGGGAGGAAGATATACCAAGTCAATTGACGGCTCCTTTTGGGAAAATTGTACCACCGATGATATCATCAGCAAAAATATCCCAACACTACACAAGTCGCTGCACCAACAGATAGTTCACAATGCATACAAGTGACACATAGTTCTGTAAGCAGTTCAGTGTAAGTTCTGTAAGCAGTTCAGTGATGGCTATTGCAGAAACTGTAGATTAGTTTTATCTTTGTCTTCACCGGCACAGGGATGAAGATAGGAATTCTGGCAATAATGACTAAAGAAAAAATTAGGTAACATTCCAGAAGACACTAAAAGAAAACAATTTTCTTAACAATTTATATTATCTTCATCGGCACTGGGATGAAGATAGAAATTCTGGCAATAATGGCTAAAGAAAAAATTAGGTAACATTCCAGAAGACACTAAAAGAAAACAATTTTCTTAACAATTTATATTATCTTCATCGGCACTGGGATGAAGATAGAAAT
This sequence comes from Ictidomys tridecemlineatus, assembly GCF_052094955.1. NCBI lineage: Eukaryota > Metazoa > Chordata > Mammalia > Rodentia > Sciuridae > Ictidomys > Ictidomys tridecemlineatus. The sequence continues at coordinate 68,295 of NW_027521261.1, forward strand.
TCTGGCAATAATGGCTAAAGAAAAAATTAGGTAACATTCCAGAAGGCACTAAAAGAAAACAATTTTCTTAAAAGAAAACAATTTTCTTAACAATTTACATTATAGTGAAGAGAATTATTAAATATAATGAAAACGAAAGGTGAGAGTAAACAAACAGAACCTCCTTTTTTGTTTACATATTAAAACAATTCTTAACAGTTATTTACCCAATTTAAATTAAACCATTTAAATCACGTGAATAAAAAAAAAATATTTGGATCCATCTTTTCATGAGCGCTCATCATATATGATATATAGAAATACGTACATTGGACATACGTACATTCAAACATATAACACAAAACACAAGTGTGCACACATAATATAATACATACAACACATAACACAATAGTAAAGGCCTTATAACTTTTTACAGGTAAAATCTCTATTGCAATGTTTAAAAACTCTATAGTCAAAAAAAAATAGAACTGATCAGCAAAACATTAACCTAGGTCTGTATGAGCTCAAAAAAATAAAATAGAACTTCATGATATGGGAAAGGGCAATAATAAAATAGATATTGAAAAAAGCATCCTGGTTCTGTCGCAGATGTAAGGATAGCCAAATTGGAGTTTTGGATATCAGCTATTATGGATTTGAGCTAAATCATCTTCTTTTTGGTCTGTAGAAATCACTTTAGTTAATCTCTCTGGAATCCAAATCAGCTGCTGTTCTCCCTGTGGAAACACAAAAACAGACCCCCGACTCCAGACAATCACTGGGTCAGGATTTTAGTTAATCTCTCTGAAATCCAAATCGGCTGCTGTTCTGGGTCAGAACCTTGGTTAATCTCTCTGGAATCCAAATCGGCTGCTGTTCTTCCTGTGGAAACACACAAACAGACCCCCGATTCCAGATAATTACTGGGTCAGGACCTTTCCATTGTCCTGTTAGAATATCTTTCCAAAGTACCTTAGGCTTATGTACATTTTTTGGACACATATGCCTTTCTGCAGCACTAAGTCCTAATGAATCCAAATTTAAAAAGTTTAGAGTAAAAAGGGTTATTTTAAGTTTATCTTTGGGGAATATATACCCCTTCCCAATTCCATCTTTTTGCTTTAATAAGTACATTTTAATAGTTTGATGAGCTCTTTCAACTATGCCTTGACCCTGTGGATTGTATGGGATTCCTGTTATATGAGTAATGCCAAATGATGAGCAAAATTGTTTAAAAGAAGTAGACGTATAACCAGGGGCATTATCTGTTTTTAACTGTTTTGGAATGCCCACAGTGGCAAAATTTTGTAAGCAATGAGCTATAACATCTTTAGTTTTTTCACCGGCATGAAGGGAGCCCATCAAAAATCCAGAAGAAGTATCAACTGTAACATGCAAATATTTTAATTTTCCAAATTCTGGCAAGTGTGTGACGTCCATCTGCCAAATATGGTTAGGCATCAATCCTCTAGGATTGACTCCAAGATTAACTTGTGGTAAAAAGGTCACACAATTTTGACATTGTTTTATTATTTGTCTAGCTTGTTCCTTAGTTATTTTAAAACGCTTTTGTAAAGTATTAGCATTGACATGGAATCTTTCATGAAAATTTATAGCTTCTTCTAGTATAGAGAAAATATGTATGTCACGTGTAGTTTTATCTGCTAAATCATTGCCCAAACTAAGGGCTCCAGGCAATCCTGTATGTGCCCTGATATGTCCTATAAAGAATGGATCTTTTCTGTCCCAGATTAAACTTTGTATAGTGGAAAACAAAGAGAAAACAGTAGAAGAAGGGGAAATTCTACCAGCATCTTCAAGGGATACTATAGCATTAACTATATACTGGCTATCAGAAAATAAATTAAATACAGAATCTTTAAACATCACAAAAGTTTGTAATACTGCATTAAGCTCTACCTTTTGAGCTGATTGTTTGGGTACTAAAAATGTAAAAGTTTGATCAGGTGTAACTATTGCTGCTGTACCATTATTTGACCCATCAGTGAATATATTTGGAGCATTCATGATAGGTGTTTTTCTTGTCATTTTTGGAAAAATTACAGGATGCAATGACCAAAAAGACAATAAAGGATTAGATGGTAAGTGGTTATCAAATGAAACATTAGATTTGCACATTATTATTGCCCAAGTATTTAACTCATTAGCTAATTCATCAATTTGATTCATAGTATATGGAGTAATAATTTTATGGGGAGAAATTCCAAACACTGCCTTTGCTGTTTTTATTCCTTTGAGTATTAATTGTCCTACAGCCTCAGGATACCTAGTAAGAATAGTGTTAGGAGAATAAGATAAATGTATCCATAATAATGGACCTTCTTGCCAAAATACTCCTGTAGGAATATATTTTGTTGGTAGTACAATAAATAATAAAGGCAAACTTATATCAATTCTATCCAAATGCATATTTTCCATATATGTTTCAATGATTTTTAATGCCTTTCTTGCTTCAGGCGTTAACATTCGGGGTGAATTTGGATCTGATGGACCTTTTAGGATATCAAATAAAGGTCCCAATTCTCCTGTTGGAATACCTAGATAAGGCCTTATCCAATTTATGTCTCCTAATAACTTTTGAAAGTCATTAAGTGATTTGAGTTGATCAACTCGTATTTGAATTTTTGGTGGACGGACCATGGTTGAGGATAATAGAACTCCTAAATAATTAATTGGAAAATTTAATTGTACTTTATCTATTGCTATCTCTAGATTATAATTTTTTAATAAGTTTGTAAGTGTGGCATAACATTCTAGCAATGTGTTTTTAGCTTTGTGTGCCAATAACACATCATCCATATAGTGAAATATTTGTAGTTCAGGATTTTGATTTCTAAGTGGCTGGATTACTTTGTTAACATAAATTTGACACATAGTTGGGCTGTTAGCCATCCCTTGAGGGAGTACTTTCCATTCATATCTCTGATCAGGACCTTCATGATTTAGTGCAGGGATAGTAAATGCAAAACGTGGACTATCCTCAGGATGAATTGGAATTGAAAAAAAACAATCTTTAATATCTATAACTAAAACATACCAAGTTTTTGGCAAAGCAGACAATTGAGGAATCCCCGATTGAGCAGGTCCCATAATGACCATTTCATTGTTAATGGCTCTTAAATCTTGCAGTAGTCTCCATTTACCAGATTTCTTTTTGATGACAAAAATGGGAGTATTATAGGGAGATACAGAAGGTTGTATATGTCCTTCCGATAATTGTTGTTTGACCAGATCATGGGCTACTTGTGTCTTTTCTTTAGTCAAGGGCCACTGAGGAACCCATACTGGTCTTTCTGATTTCCATGTAATTTTTATTGTCTCAGTGGCCCTTTGTGAAAATCCAACCCATGTCTGTCTGTTCTTTGATCTATTTGTATTGGTGCTGCTATACATTGTTCTTGTCTTTCTAATCTTTTTCCTTTCCTAAAACCTTGTCTAGCCATAATAGTGGGTGCATTTTGATTGATATTATTTGTTAATGTCAAACCTAATTGATCTAAGACATCTCGTCCCCATAAATTTACGGGAAGATGATCCAATACATATGGCTGTATAGTTCCTTCACATCCTTCAGGATCCTTCCAATCTAATAGCATTGCACTTCTATCGGGATTAGTCGCCACTCCTAGGCCTCGAAGCGATTGAGTGGCTTGTTGTAATGGCCAATGTTTTGGCCATTCTTGACGAGAGATGATGCTAAGATCTGCACCTGTATCCAGTAGCCCATTAAATTCATGTCCTTGAATATTTAGTTTTAGCATGGGGCGAGAATCTAAATTTAAAGAAAGCATAGCCCAATCTACACCTGTGGAGCCTAATCCCTTGGAACCTCTTTCTACAACATGACTGGAAAATTTATCATGTAGGCTTGGTATTATTAGTAACTGTGCTATTCTATCTCCTGGTGAAATTACTGATATACCCTTTGGAGAACTGGCTATAATTTTTATTTCACCTTCATAATTGGAATCAATTACCCCAGGACTTATCAAAAGTCCTTTTAGAGTAGAAGAGCTGCGTCCCAATAATAAGCCTACTGTTCCTTTGGGAAGAGGTCCTTTTACCCCTGTGGGAATGATTTGAACTCCCATCTCTGGAGTTAGTACTGATTTGGTGGAGGCGCAGATGTCCAACCCTGCGCTCCCTCTGGTTTGTCTGATGAGGGATCTGATGTGCTGGGCACTACCCTGATGGGGTTGCTGGGGTTGCTGGGTTCCTCCAGTGCTCTGTATATTTGTGGTTTGGGGCCCCGGAGCATTGGGGCCCCCTGTCCATTTTTTGGCAACGGAGCCCGATGCCTTTGTCCACGATATTGTGGATAAACACCTTGTCCTTGTTCGTTTTTTGATAATGGAGTACCCTCTATGGTGGTTTGAGGACGGTATTCATTAGCCCAATATAATGGAGTACCCTCTATGGTGGTTTGAGAACGGCATTCATTAGCCCAATGTCTCCCTCTACGGCATCGTGGGCAAATACCCGGTATTCTACTTGTTTGATACCTAGTTTTGTTAAACCCTCCTCCTATGGGGCAATTCCTTTTAAAATGTCCTGTTTGTTGACAATTGTAACATGTTCTTGGCCTGGCATCTAAAGCCTGTTTTACTGCAGCTGCCACAATTTGCCCTTGTTCATTAATGTCTCTGGCATCTAAAGCCTGTTTTACTGCAGCTGCCACAATTTGCCCTTGTTCATTAATGTCTCTGGCATCTAAAGCCTGTTTTACTGCAGCTGCCACAATTTGCCCTTGTTCATTAATGTCTCTGGCATCTAAAGCTTGTTTTACTGCAGCTGCCACAATTTGCCCTTGTTCATTAATGTCTCTACATAATTTAATATATGTGTTTAAATCTTCATGTTTCCATGGTCTAATGATATCTCTACACCAACGATTCGCTTGGTCATAAGCCAGTTGTTTTATAAATGGCATTGCTTGTTCTGTATTCCCAAAAACTCTGGTAGCTGTTTGAATAAGCCTATCTACAAATTCAGCATAAGGTTCATTAGCTCCTTGTATTATCTTAGATAATTGACCTTGTAAACCTCCAGGTTCTTGTAAAGTCTTCCATGCCCTAACTGCATCTACAGCAATTTGTAAATATACACCAGGATCATATGCAAGTTGTTGCTGCCGATCCTCATAAGGTCCCTTTCCTAACAACATATCTAGATTTCTCTGAGGATAACCAGCTGCTGTATTTCGACTAGCCGTCTCCTTGCAAAATTCCTCATTGGCAACCTTCCATAACAGGTATTGTCCTCCATTTAGCACAGCTTTACACAAACTAGCCCAATCTGCTGGCGTCATGCTTAAGTTGGTAATGGATTCGACCAAGCTTACAGTGAAGGGTGCTTGAGGACCATAGGTTGCTACAGCCTCTTTTAGCTCCTTCACTGATTTGAAATTTAAACCCTGGTAAGTTCGCTGCCCTCCTACCTCAAATACAGGGCATACTTGAGATCCTGTCTCAGGATCCAAACTATCAACTGCGGGGGTTGGGAGTCTCTTAGCATATGGAGGTGGTGCTGTTGATTGGACACTTATGCCCTCTGGTGATAGAGTGCTGTTAGTAGCAGTCTCCTGTAGAGGTGGCGCTGTTGGTTGAACACTTATGCTCTCTAATAAAAGGGTCTTATTAGCAGTCTCCTGTTTTAAATTTTCCCCTGATAGATTTTTCTGCTCTAAACTTTCTTCCTCTGTCTCACTATCTCGAAAGACCTTCTCTTTCACTTGAATCTTTTCCTCTTTCTGACTAACTTGAGAGACTTCCTCTTCTACTTGAATCAATATGTCTTCTTCTTCCTCTACCTCTGTCTGAACTGAAGGCTTTGGACTAAGCAAACTAGATACCAACGTCCACAATGACAATGTGCCAACTGGCAGAGTCCCTGGGTTGTTCTTTTCTATTCTTTTTAAATCTTCACCATGATGGTTCCATTGTGATATATCTAACAACTCCTCCTTAAAAAGCCATGGGCTATATTCTTGTATCACATCAACGTATGCCCTGACTGCTCTCGGTTTTACTGGGAAGCTTCCTTCCTCTAACAATTTACTTAACACTCTTTCGGTTTGTTTTTTACTAATTGCTGATCCCGTATTTCTACTATAATACAACCCAACAAGATGACGCCAAACAAAACCGAGACAGAATCCAATAAAAAGGGAACCACACAAAATCATTATAACAGCCTTTCTATCCTCCTGACATATGCATCCGTCCTTTCTCCCTATCTGTTCCTCAAACGCAAATAGTTTTTCCTCAGATGTGAGTGGTTTTTCTTCCCTCTTACTCATCTCCAGGGACAGGAAAGTTAAAACAAAAACGAAGCAAAACAAAAGAGGAGACTTAGAATGGCTCCCCATCCTCTCGCCCTGCCCTCAGGGGCGAGCAGTTTACTTACCCTCAGTTGCTCCCCGTGCGAGCCACCAAATGCCGAAGTCTGGCTTGGCACAAATCAGGAGCCACTTGTCAAAAGGAAACTAACTTTATTTTTAGAACTACAAACGCCAAACAAAACAGCTCCAGGGAAAAACCCTCAGAGCCCAACTGCCACCACCGGCTTCCACAAGCCTCTCTCCCCAACACCAGCCTTTTCCTCCCACAATCCTCCTCCTCTTGAGGCCGATTGGCTGGGTTGCGTGGGCAGAGCCAAAGAAGTCACCCAATGAGCAGCTCCGTGGAGGAGCCAATCAGCTAGATGTTGCTGGGGCAGCTGTGAGCCAATCATCAGCTGGCAGTCTGAAGGGCAGGGAAACAGCCCAATGAACATCACCGCAGAGGAGCCAATCAGCTAGATGTTGCTGGGGCAGTCTGAAGCTTGCTGGCAGCTGGAAGTTTGCTGGGGCCCCTTTGGCTGTGGCTCTCAACAGCCTTCTGCACCCCAGTCTCCAACCACTTCTCTCTTCAACGATTTTTCTTAACCTCAGTCTCCAACCTCTGCTCTTTGCAAAAGTCCTCCAGCACCCCAGTCTCAAACATCTGCTCTCTGTATCAATTCTTCTGCACCTCACTCTCCAAACTCTGCTCTCTGCAACGGTTCTTCTGCACCCCAGTCTCCACACTCTGTTCTCTGCAACATTCTTTCTGTACCCCAGTCTCCAACCTCTGCACTCTGCAACAGTCCTTCTGCACCCCAGTCTCCAAACTCTGCTCTCTGCTAAAGTACTTCTGCACCCGAGTCTCCAACATCTGCTATCTGTATCAGTCCTTTTACACCTCAGTCTCCAACCTCTGCTTTCTGCAGCAGTCCTTTTACACCCCAGTAACCAAAATCTGCGTTGTGTAACGAACCTTCTGCACCTTAGTTTCAACCCTCTTCTCTCTGCAACGATCCTTCTGCACCCCAGTCTCCAACCTCTGATCTCTGTATCAGTCCTTCTGCACCACAGTCTCCAAACTCTGCTCTCTGCAAAAGTCCTTATGCACCCACGTCTCTAAACTCTGCTGTCTGCAACATTTTTTCTACACCCCCTTCTCTAACCTGTGCTCTCTGTAACAGTCCTTCTGCACTCCAGTCTCCAACATCTCCTCTCTGCAACGATCCTTCCTCTACCCAGTCTCCAAACTCTGCTCTCTGTAAAAGTCCTTTTGTATCGCAGTCTCCAACCTCTTCTCTTTGTAACGGTCCATCTGCTTCCTAATTGCCAAACTCTGCTTTCTGTAACATTCCTTCTGCACCCCAGTCTCCAAACTCTTCTCTCTGCAAAGATCCTACACCTCAGTCTCCAACCTTTGCTCTCTGTAATGGTCCTTCTGCACCCCAGTCTCCAATCTCTGCTCTCTGTAACAATACTTCTGCACCTCTGTCTCCAACGTCTGCTCTCTGTGACAGGCCTTCTTCACCCCAGTCTCCAAACTCTGCTCTCTGCAACAGTCCTTCTGTACCGCAGTCTCCAACCTCTTCTCCCTGTAAGGATACTTCTGCAACCCAATTGCTAACCTCTGCTTTCTGAAACAGTCCTTCTGCACCTCAAACTCCAACCTCTGCTCACTGTAACAGTCCTTCTAAGCCTCAGTCTAAAACATTTGCTCTCTGCAACAATCCTTCTAAACCCCAGTCTCCAAACTGTGCTATCTGTAACAATCCTTCTGCACCCCAGTCTCAAACATCTGCTCTCTGTAACAGGTCTTCTGAAACTCAGTCTCCAAAGTCTGCTCTCTGTAACAGGCCTTCTGCACCTCATTCTCCAACCTCTCCTCTCTGCAATGATACTTCTGAATCTCAGTCTCCAACCTGTGCTCTTTGCAACAGTCTTTCTGCACCCCAGTATCCAACCTCTGGTCTCTGTAAGATCCTTCTCCACACCGTTCTACAAACTTTGCTCTCTGGAAAAGTCATTCTGCATAACAGTCTCCAACCTCATCTCTCTGCAATGGCCCTTCTGCACCCCAGTATCAAACCTCTGTTCTCTGCAGCATTCCTTCTGCACCAGAGGCTAGAAACTCTGCTCTCTCTAAAAGTCCTTCTGCACCCCAGTCTCCAACCTCTGCTCTATGCTACAATCCTTCTGCAGCCCAATCTCCAACCTCTGCTCTCTTCAACATTTCTTGTGCACCCCAGTCTCCAACCTGTGCTTTCTGTAACTATCCTACTGCACCCGGGTCTCCAAACTCTGCTCTCTGTAGCGATCCTTCTGTACCTCAGTCTCCAAACTCTGCTCTCTGCAATGATCATTCTGCACCCCAGTCTCCAACGTCTGTTCTCTGCAACAGTCCTTCTCACCCCAGTCTCCAGCATCTGCTCTCTGTAACACCCTTCTGCACCCCAGTTTCCAAACTCTGCTCTAGGTGACATTCCTTCTGCACCCCAGTCTCCACCCGCTGTTCTTTGTAACAGTACTTCTGTACCGCAGTCTCCAAACTCTGCTCACTGCAACATTTCTTCTGTACCCCAGGCTCCAATCTTTGCTCTCTGTAACTGTCTTTCTGACCCAAGTCTCCAAACTCTGCTCTCTGTAACGTTCCTTCTGCACCTCAGTCTCCAAACTCTGCTCTCTGAAACAGTCCTTCTGCACCCCTGTCTTCAAACTCTTCCCTCTGTAACAGTCGTTCTGCATCCCTTCACCAAACTCTGCTCTCTGTAACAGGCCTTCTCCACTGAGTCTCCAACCTCTGTTCTCTGGAACAGTCCATTCTGCACCCCAGTCTCAAACCTTTGCTCTCTAAAAAGATCGTTCTGCACCCGAGTCTACAACCTCTGTAATCTCCAAAAATTTTTCTGCACCTCAGTTTTCAAACTCTGACTTCTACAATGGTCCTACTGCACCCCAGTCTCTAATATCTGCTCTCTGCAATGATCATTTTGCTCCACAGTCTCCAACATCTGCTCTCTGCAAATGGCCTTCTGCACCCCAGTCTCCAACCTCTGCTCTCTGTAAGATCCTACTGCTCCCCAGTTTCCAAACTCTGCTCTCTAACATTCCTTCTCCACCCAGTGCGTGCCCAACCTCTGCTCTCTGCAACAGTCCTTCTGCACGCCAGTCTCCAACCTCTGTTCTCGGCAACAGTCCTTCTGCACCCCAGTCTTCAAACTCTGCTCTGGGTATCATTTCTTCTTCACCTCAGTCTCCAACCTCTCCTCTATGTAAGATCTTTTTGAAACCCAGTCTCCAAACTCTGCTCTCTGTAACTGTCCTTTTGCACCCCAATCTTCAAACTCTGCTCTGTGCAACAGTTCGTCTGCACCCCAGTCTCCAACCTCTGCTCTCTGAAAGATCCTTCTGCAACCCAGTCTCCAAACTCTCATCTCTGTCACAGTCTATCTTCACCCCAGTCTCCAACTTCTGCTCTCTGTAACAATCCTTCTGCACTTCAGTCTCCAACATCTGTTCTCTGAAACGATCCTTCTGCACCCCATTCTCCAACTTCTGTTGTCTGCAAGAGTCCTTCAGCACGTCATATCGAACCTCTACTCCCTGCAACAATCCTTCTGCACCATAGTCTCCAACTTCGGCTCTCTGCAACAGTTTTTCTGCAACCCAGTCTCCAACATCTACTCTCTGAATAAGAATTTCTCCACCCCAGTCTCCAACCTCTTCTCTCTGTAAGAGTCCTTCTGTACCGCAGTCTCTAACTTCTGCTTTCTGTAAGAAACTGCACCGCAGTTTCCAAACTCTGCTCTCTGTAACATTCCTTCTCCAACTAAGTCTCCAACCTCTTCTCTCTGCAACAGTCCTTCTGCACCACAGTCTCCAACCTCTGCTTTCTGTATCAGTCTTTCTGCACCACAGTCTCCAAAATCTGCTCTCTGTAACAGTCCTTCTGCACCTCAGTATGCAAACTCTGCTCTCTGCAGAAGTCCTTCTCCATCCCATTCTCAAACCTCTGCTCTTTTCCACAGTCCTTGTATACCCTAGTCTCCAACCTCTAATCTCTGTAACAGCCCTTCTATACTGCAGTCTCCAAACTCTGCTCTCTGTAAGGTTCATTCTGGACCCAAGTCTCCAACCTCTGCTTTCTGTATCAGTCCTTCTGCATCCCAGTCTCCAAACTCTGCTCTCTGTAACAGCCCTTCTGCACCCAGTCTCCAAACTTTCCTCTCTGTAACAGTCCTTCTACACCCCAGTCTTCAAAATCTACTCTCTGCAACAGTCCTTCTACACCCCAGTCTTCAACCTCTGCTCTGTGTAACAGTCTTTCTGCAACCCAGTGTCCAATCTCTGCTCTCTGCAACGATCCTTCTGCATCCCAGTCTCCAACATCTGCTCTCTGCAACCGTCCTTCTGCACTCAAGTCTCCAAACTCTGCTCTCTGCAATGATCCTTCTGCACACCAGTCTCCAAACTCTGTTCTCTGCAATGATCCTACTGCACCTCAGTCACCAAACTCTGCTCTCTGTAACAATCGTTCTGCACCTCAGTCTCCAAACTCTGCTCTAGGTAATATCCTTCGGCAAACCAGTCTCCAAATCTGCTCTCTGTAACAGCCTTTCTGCACCCAGTCTCCAACATTTCCTCTCTGTAACAGGCCTTCTGCACCCTAATCTCCAAACTATGCTTTCTGTATCAGTCCTTCTGCACCGAGTCTTTAAACTCTGCTCTGAACTCAGTATTTCTGAATCTCAGTCTCCTACCTCTGCTCTCTGCAACAGTTCTTCTGCACCCCAGTGTCCAACATCTGCACGCTGAAACAGTTCTTCTCCCCCCTGCTGTCTCCAACCTCTGCTCTCTGTAACAGTTTTTATGTATTGCAGTCTCCAAACTCTTCTCACTGAAACGGTCTTTCTGCACCTCAGTCTCCAACCTCTTCTTTCTTTATCAGTCCTTCTGCAACCCAGACTCCAAGCTCTACAATCTGCAACAGTCCTTCTGCACCTGTCTCCAAATACTACTCTCTTCAAAAGTCCTTCAGCACCAAAGTTTCCAAAACCTGCTCCCTGCAACAGCCCTTCTTCACCCCAGTCTCAAACCTCTGCTATCGGCAACAGTCCTTCTGCACCCCAGTCTCCAAACTCTGCTCTCTGTAACAGTCCTTCTGATTCTCAGTCTCCAAATTCTGCTCTCTGCAACAGTCCTTCTGCACCAAAGTCTCCAAACTCTTCTCTCTGCAGCAGTCCTTCTACACCCCAGTCTTCAACCTCTGCTCTGTGTAAAAGTCCTTCTGCACCCCAGTCTCCAACCTCTGGTCTCTGTAAGAATCCTTCTGCACCCCAGTCTCCAAACTCTGCTCTCTGTAACAGTCCTTCTGCACAATATTTTCCACCTCTGCTCTCTGTTACAGTCTTTGTATACCGCAGTCTCCAAATTCTGCTCTCTGTAAAAGTCCCTGTGCACCTCAATTTCCAACCGCTGCTTTCTGTAACAGTCCTTCTGCACCTCAGTCACCAAACTCTGCTCTCTGTAACCGTCCTTCTGCACCTCAGTCTCCACCCTCTGCTCTCTGTAACAGTCGACCTACACCTCAGTAACCAACCCCTGGTCTCTCTAAGATCCTTCTGCAACCCAGCCTCAAAACTCTGCTCTCTATTAAAGACCTTCTGCAAACCAGTCTTCAACCTCTGCTCCCTGTTGTAGGCCTTCTTCCCCCCAGTCTCCAAACTCTGCTCTCTGAAACAGTCTTTCGGAACGCAAGTTTCCAACCTCTGCTCTCTGTAACGGTCCTACTGCACACCAGTCTCCCACCTCTGCTTTATATATCATAATTATTCACCCCAGTCTCCAACGTCTGCTCTCTGTAACAGTCCTTGTGCATCTCAGTCTCCAAACTCTGCTCACTGCAACAGTGCTTCTGCACCCCAGGCTCCAACCTCTGTTTTCTGCAAAATTCCTTCTGCACCCCAGTTTCCACTTTCCTCTCTGCAATGATTCTTCTGCAACTGAGTCTCCAAATTTTGCTCTCTTCAACGATCCTCCTGCACACCAGTCTCCAACGTATGCTTTCTGCAACAGTCCTTCTGCACCCCAGTCTCCAACTTCTGGTCTCTATAAGATCCTACTGCACCTCAGTTTCCAAACTTTACTCTCTGTGACATTCCTTTCTGCACCCCAGTCTCCAAGCTCTAGTCTCTGTAACAGTCCTTTTTGTACTGCAGTCTCCAAACTCTGCTCTCTGAAACAGTCCTTCTTAACCCCAGTGTCCAACCCCTGCTCTCTGCAACAGTGTTTTTGCACCTCAGTCTCAAACTTCTGCTCACTGTAACAGGACTTCTGCACCCCAGTCTCCAACAGCTTTGCTCTGTAACAGTTCTTCTACACCCGAATCTCCAAACTCTGCTCTCTGCAACACTTCTTCTGCTCCCCAGTCTCCATGGTCTGGTCTCTGAAAGAATCCTTCTGCACCCCAGTCTCCAACCTCTGCTCTCTGCAACAGTCTTGCTGCACCCCAGCTCTAACCGCTGCTCTCTGCAACAGTCCTTCTGCACCTCAGTGTCCAAACTCTGCTCTCTGTAAGATCCTTCTGCAACACACTCTCCAACCTCTACTATCTGCAATGGTCCTTCTGCAGCCCAGGCTCCAACCTCTTTTCTCTACAACACTTCTTCTGCACCCCAGTCTCCAACCTCTGCTCTCTATAACAGTCCTTCTGTTCCGCAGTCTCCAACCTCTGTTTCCTTTAATGGTCTTTCTGCACCCCAGTATACAACGTCTTCTTTCTGTTTCAGTCCTCTGCACCACAGTCTCCAAACTCTGCTCTCTGTAACAGTCCTTCTGCACCGCAGTCTGCAACCTCTGCTCTCTGCAATAGTCCTACTGCACCCCAGTCTCCAACACCTGCTCTCGACAACAGTCTTTCACTACCCTAGTCTCCAACCTCTGCTCTTTGCAACAGTTTTCTGCACCACAGTCTCCAACCTCTGCTTTCTGTATGAGTCCTTCTGCACCCCAGTCTCCAACCTCTGCTCTCTGTAACAGTCGTTCTGCACTTCAGTCACCAACCTCTGCTCTCTTCAACAGTCTTTGGCACCCAGTCTCAAAATGCTACTCTCTGAAAAAGTCTTCCTCCACCCCAGTCTTCAACCTCTGCTTACTGCAACAGTTCTTCTGCACCCCAATCTCCAACCTCTACTCTCTGTAAGAGTCCTTCTGTACCCAAGTCTCCAACCTCTACTCTCTGCAACAGTTCTTCTGCACCCAGTCTCCAACATCTGTTCTCTACAACAGTTCTTCTGCACCCCAGTCTCCAATCTCTGCTTTCTGTATCAGTACTTCTGCACTCAAGTCTCTAACCACTGCTCTTTGTAAAAGACTTCTGCAACTCAGTGTTTAAATTCTGCTCTGAGCAACAGTCACTCCCCACTCCAATCTCCAACGTCTGCTCTCCGAAAGAGTTCTTCTGCACCCCAGTCTCCAACCTCTGCTCTCTGCAATGATCCTTCTGCACCCTGTCTCCAAACTCTGCTCACTACACAGTCCTTGTGACCCAGTCTCCAATATGTCTCTCTGCAACAGTTCTACTGTACCTCAGTCTGAAAACTTTGCCCTCTGCAAGAATCCTTCTTAACCCCAGCGTCCAACCTCTGCTCTCTGTAACAGTCCTTCTGTACCTCAGCCTCAAAGTCTGCCTTGTGTAAGACCCTTCTGAAACCCAGTCTGCAAACTCTGTACACTTTAAGAGTCCTTCTGCATCCCAGTCTCCAAATTCTGCTCTCTGTAACAGGCCTTCTGCACCCCAGTATCCAATCTCTGCTCTCTGCCACAGTTCTTCTGCACCCAGTCTCCAACATCTGCTCTCTGCAACACTCTTTCTGCACCATAGTCACAAACCTCTACTTTCTGTATCAGTCCTTCTGCACCCCAGTCTGCATCCTCTGCTCTCTGTAATAGTTCTTCTGCACATAAGTCTCCAACCTCTACTCTCTGCAACAATTCTTCTCCACCCCAGTCTCCAACTTCTTCTCTTGGCCACAGTCCTTCTGATGCCAGTCTCCAAACTCTACTCTCTGCAACAGTGTTTCTACACCCCAGTCTCCAAACTCTGCTCTCTATAACAGTCCTTCTCTATCTCACTCTCCAACCTCTGCTCTATGTAAGATCCTTATGCAACTCAGTTCTTAAACTCTACTCTCTGTAACTTTCCTTCTCCACCCCAGTCTCCAAGCAATGCTCTCTGTAAAAGGCCTTCTGCAACCCAGTCTTTAAACTTTTCTGTCTATAGGAGGACTTTTGACCCCAGTCTCCAATCTCTTCTCTCGTCAATGATCCTTCTGCACCCCAGTCTCCAACCTCTGCTCTTCGCAACAGTCTTTCTGCACCTAGTCTCCAAAGTATGCTTTCTGTAACATAATTCTGCACACCTGTCTCCATCCTCTGCTCTCTGTACAGTCTTTCTGTACAACAGGCTCCAACTTCTGCTCTCTGTAAGGGTCCTTCTGCACCTCAGTCTCCAAACTCTACTCTCTGAAACACTCCTTCTGCACCCCATGCTCCAAACTGCTTTCTGCAACAGTTTTTCTGCACCTCATTCTTCAAAACATTGCTCTCTGTATAAGTCCTACTGCACCCCTGTCTCCAAACCCTGCTCTCTGTAAAAGTCCTTCCTGACGAAAGTATCCAACCTCTGTTGTCTCTAAGGATCCTTCTGCACACATGTCTCCAACATCTGCTCTCTGCAACGATCCTTCTGCACCAGAGTCTCCAACGTCTGCTCTCAGTAACAGTCCTTTTGCACTCAGTCTCCAACCTCTGCTCACTGCAACAGTCCTTTTGCACCTCAGTCTCCAAACTCAGCTCTCTGCATTGATCCTTCTGCACCTCAGTCTCGAAACTCTACTCTCTGTAACAGTCCTTCGGCACTCCGGTCTCAAACCTCTGCTGTCTACAAAGATCCTTCAGCACACCAGTCTCCGACATCTGCTCTCTACAACAGTCCTTCTGCATCCCAGTCTCCATCCTCTGCTCTCTGCAACGACCCTTCTGCACCCCAGTATCCAACATCTGCTCTATGCAACAGTCCTTCTGCACCCTTGTCTCCAACCTCTGCTCTCTGCAAAAGTTCTTCTGCACCTCAGTCTGAAAACTCTGTTATCTGCAACGATCCTTCTGCATCCCAGTCTCCAAACTCTGCTCTCTGTAATAGTCCCATTGAACCTCAGTCTCGAACCTCTGCTCTGTGTAATATTCTTCTGTAACCCTGTATCCAAACTCTGCTCTCTGTAACAGTCCTTCTGCACCCCAGTCTCCAAAATCTGCTCTCTGCAACAGTCTTTGTAAACACCAGTCTCCAAACTCTGCTCTCTGTAACACTCCTTCTGCACCCCAGGCTCCAACTTCTCTTCTCTGTAATAATTATGCTTCACCTCAGTTAACAAACTCTGATCTCTGCAATGGTCCTTCTGCACCACAATCTCCAAACTCTGCTCTCTGTAACAATCCTTCTGCACCCAGTCTCCAAACTCTGCTTTCTACAACAATCCTTTTGCAAACCAGTCTCTAACCTCTGCTCTCTGCAAAAGTCCATCTGCACCCCAGTCTCCAACATCTGCTCCCTGCAACAGTCCTTCTGCACCTCAGTCTGGCAACTCTGCTCTCTGTAACGTTTTTTGTGCACCCTAGTCTGTAAATTCTGCTTTCTGTAACAGTCTTTCTGCACTTCAGTCTCTAACCTCTGCTCTCTTTAAGACCCTTCTGCACCCCAGTTTCCAAATTCTGCTCTCTGTAAAATTCATTCTGCTCCCCAGTCTCCAAAGTCTGCTCTCTGTAAAAGTTATTCTGCTCTGCAGTCTCCACCCTCTGCTCTCTGTAAGGGTCCTTCTGCACCCCAGTCTGTAACATCTGCAACATGCAACAGTCTTTCTGCACCTGAGTCTAACGACTCTGCTCTCTGCATCGATTTTGTGCACCCCAGTCTCCAAACTCTGTTTTCTGTAACAGCCTTTCTGCACCTTAGTCTCCAACCTGTGCTCTCTGTAACAATCCTTCTGCACCCCAGTCTCCAAACTCTGATCTCTACAACAATTCTTTTGCACACCATTCTCCAACATCTGCTCTCTGCAAAATTCCTTCTACACCTCAGTCTCTAACATCTGCTCCCTGCAACAGTCCTTCTGCACCACAGTCTGAAAAACTCTGCTCTCTGCAACGATTTTTGTGCACTCCAGTCTCCAAACTTTGCTTTCTGTAACAGTCTTTCTGCACCTCAGTCTCCAACTTCTGCTCTCTGTAAGATCCTTGTGCACTCTAGTTTCCAAACTCTGCTCTCTGTAATATTCGTTCTGCTCCCAAGTCTCCAAAGTCTGCTCACTGCAACAGTCCTTTTGCACCTCACTCTCCAAAGTCAGCTCTCTGCATTTATCCTTCTGCACCTCAGTCTCGAAACTCTACTCTCTGTAACAGTCCTTTGGCACTTTGGTCTCAAACCTCTGCTGTCTACAAATATCCTTCTGCACACCAGTCTCCGACGTCTGCTCTCTGCAACAGTCCTTCTGCATCCCAGTCTCCAACCTTTGCTCTCTGCAACGACCCTTCTGCACCCCCAGTATCCAACATCTGCTCTATGCAACAGTCCTTCTGCACCCTTGTCTCCAACCTCTACTCTCTGCAAAAGTCCCTCTTCAACCTTAGTTTGAAAACTCTGTTATCTGCAACGATCCTTCTACACCCCAAACTCCAACTCTGCTCTCTGTAATAGTCCCATTGAACCTCAGTCTCGAAACTCTGCTCTGTGTAATATACTTCTGCAACCCTGTATCCAAACTCTGCTCTCTGTAACAGTCCTTCTGCACCCCAGTCTCCAAAATCTGCGCTCTGCAACAGTCTTTGTAAACACCATTCTCCAAACTCTGCTCTCTGCAAAAGTCTTTCTGCACCCCAGTCTCCAACATCTGCTCTCTGCAACAGTCCTCCTGAAACTCAGTCTGATATCTCTGCTCTCTGCAACGATCCTTGTGCACCCCAGTCTCCATCTCTTCTTTTTGTAACAGTCCTTCTGCAACTCAGTCTCCAAAATCTGCTCTCTGTAACAGTGATTCTGCACCCCAGCCTCCAACCTCTGCTCTTTGTAAGATTCTTTCGTACCCCATTTTCCAAATCTGCTCTCTGTAACATTCCTTCTGCTCCCCAGAATCCAAACTCTGCTCTCTCTAACACATCTTCTTCTCCACAGTCTCCAACCTCTGCTCTCTCTAACAGTCCTTCTGCTCCCCAGTCTCCAACCTCTGCTCTCTTTAACAGTCCTTCTGCTCCCTAGTCTCCAACCTCTGCTCTTTGTAACAGTCCTTCTGTACCGCAGTCCCCAACCTCTTATCTCTGTAACTGTCCTTCTGCACCCCAGTCTCCAACCTCTGCTCTCTGTATCAGTACTTCCGCACCACAGTTTCCAATCTCTTGTCTCTGTAACATTCCTTCTGCACGTCAGTCTCCAACCTCTGCTCTCTGCGGCAGTTCTTCTGCACCCCAGTCTCCAACCTATGCTCTCTGCAACAGTTCTTCTGCACCCCAGTCTCCAAGGTCTGCACACTGAAACAGTCCTTCTCCACACCAGTCTCCAAACTCTGCTCTCTGTAACAGTCCTCCTGTAGTGCAGTCTCCAAAATCTGCTCTCTGTAACAGTCCTTCTGCTCCCCAGTCTTCAACCTCTGCTTTCTGTATCAGTCTTTCTGCACCGCAGTCTCCAACCTCATCTCTCTGTAACAGTCCTTCTGGACCTCAGTCTCCCAAATTCTGCTCTCTGCACCAGTCTTTTGGCACCCAAGTCTCAAACCTCTGCTTTCTGCAACAGTCATTCTACACCCCAGTCTCCAAACTCTGCTATCTGCAACAGTCCTCTTCACCCCAGTCTCCAACCTCTGCTCTCTTTAACAATCCTTCTGCACCTCACTTTCGAAACTCTGCTCTATACAACGGTCCTTCTACACCTCAGTCTCTAAACTCTACTCTCTGTAACAGTCTTTCTGCACCTCAGTCTCTAACATCTGCTCTCTGTAAGATCCTTCTGCAACCCAGTCTGTAAACTTTGCCCTCTGTAACAGTCCTTCTGCATTCCTGTTCTTGTAACAGTCCTTTTGCACACTTGTCTCAAACCTCTGCTCGCTACAACGATTTTTCTGCACCCCAGTCTCCAACCTCTGCTCTCTGCAACAGTCTTTCTGCACCCCAGTCTTTAATATCTGCTCTCTGCAAAAGTCCTTCTGCACCTAAGTCTGAAAACTCTGTTTACTGCAACGATCATTCTGCACCCCAGTCTCCAACCTCTGCTCTCTGTAACAGTCCTGCTGTACCACAGTCTCCAAACTCTGCTCTCTATAAGATCCTTCTGCAACCCTGTCTCCAAACTCTGCTGTCTGTAACAGTCCTTCTGCACCCCAGTCTCCAACCTCTGCTCTGTGTATCAGGCCTTTTGCACCCCATTCTCCAACCTCTTCTCTCTGCAACAGTCCTTCTGCACCGGAGTCTCCAAACTCTGCTTTCTGTATCAGTCCATCTGCACCCCAATCTCCAAACTCTGCTCTCTGTAACAGTCCATCTGCACCTCAGTCTCCAAACTCTGCTCTCTGCAATAGTCCTTCTGCACCTAAGTTTCCAAACTCTGCCTTTTAAACAGTTTTACTGAAAGGCAGTCTCAAACCTCTACTCACTGCAACAGTGCTTCTGCAACAAAATCTTAAACCTGTGCTCTCAGCAACAGTCTTTCTACACCCAATGTCCAAACTCTGCTCTCTGTAACAGGCCATCTGAACCGCAGTCTCCAACTTCTGCTCTCTGGAACAGTCCTTCTGCACCCCAGTCTCAAACCTCTGCTCTCTGCAACAGTCTTTCTGCACCCCTGTCTCCAAACTCTGCTCTCTGCAACGATCCTTCTGGACCAAAGTTCTCCAACCTCTGCTCTTTGGAAAAGTCTTTCTGCACAACAGTCTCCAAACTCTGCTGTCTGTAAGATCCTTCTGCACTCCAGTTTCCAAACTCTGCTCTCTGTAACATTCCTTCTCCACCCCAGTCTTTAATCTCTTGTTTCTGCAAGTGTCGGCAACCCAGTCTCCAACCTCTGTCCTCTGCAACAGTCCTTCTGCACCCCAGTCTCCAACATCTGCTTTCTGTTACAGTCCTATGGCAACCAAGTTTCCAAACTTTGCTTTCTGTATCAGTCCTTCTGAACACCAGACTCAAAACTTTGCTCTCTGTATCTATCCTTCTGTACCTCAGTCTCCACCCTGTGCTCTCTGTAATATTCCTTCTACACCCTAGTCTCCAACCTCTGCTCTCTGTAACAGTTTTTCTATACCGCAGTCTCCAAACTCTGGTCTTTGTAACGCACTTTCTGCACCGCAATTTCTAAACTCTGCTCTCTGTAACAGTACTTCTACACCTCACTCTCCAACCTCTGCTCTCTGTAATAGTCTTTCTACACCTCAGTCTGACACCTCTCCTCTCTGCACGGTCCTTCTGCACCTCAGTGTCCAACCACTTCTCTTTGTAACAGTCCACCTGCACCTCGGTCTCCAAACTCTTCTCTCCGTAAGATCCTTCAGCTACCCAGTCTCCAAATTCTGCTCTCTATAAGAGTCCTTCTGCACCCCAGTCTCCAACCTCTACTCTCTGTAACAGGCCTTATGCACGCCAGTCTCCAAACGCTGCTCTCTATAGCAGGCCTTCTGCACCCCAGTCTCCAAAATCTTTTCTCTGCAACGATCCTTCTGCACCCCAGTCTCCAAACTCTGCTCTCTGAAATAATCCTAATTCACTCCAGTCTCCAACCTCTGATCTCTGCAACAGTCCATCTGCACCTCATTCTCCAAATTCTGCTCTTTGTAAGATGCTTCTGCACCCCTGTATCCAACCTCTGCTCTCTGCAGCAGTCTTTCTGCACCCCAGTCTCCAACCTCTTCTCTCTACAAGAGTCCTACTGCACACTGGTTACCAACATCTGCTCTCTGCAATAGTATTTCTGTACCCCAGTCTCCAACATCTGCTCTCTGCAACAGTTCTTCTGTACCTCAGTCTGAATACTCTACTCTCTGCAACGACCCTTCTGCACCCCAGTCTCCTACCTAGGCGCTCTGTAACAGTCCTTCTGCACCTCAGTCTCCCAACTCTGCTCTTTGTAAGATCCTTCTTCAATCCAGTCTTTAAACTCTGCACATTATACCTGTCCTTCTGCACAAGAGTCTCCAGCTTCTGCTCTCTGTAATATGAGTTCTGCAACCCAGTCTCCAACTTCTGATCTTTATAACAGCCCTTCTGCAATCCAGTCTCATACCTCTTCAATCTAAAACGATTCTTCTCCATCCCAGTCTCCAAAATCTGCTCTCTGAAACAGTCATTTTGAACCACAGTCTCCAAACTCTGCTCTATGTAAGTTCCAACTGAACCCCAGTCTCCAACCTATGCTCTCTGTAACAGTCCTTCTGCACCCAAGTCTCCGAACTCTGTTCTCTGTAACAGTCCTTCTGCAACTCAGTCTCCAACCTCTGCTCTATGTAACGGTCCTTCTGCACTCAATTCTCTAAAATCTGCTTATCTGCAAAAATCCTTCTGAACCCCATTTTTCAACTTCTGCTCTCTGAAACAGTCCTTCTACACCCCAGTCAAAAACTCTGCTCTCTGCAACGATCCTTTTTGACCACAGTCTCCAACCTCTGCTCTCTGCAACAGTCCTTCTGCACCACAGTCTCCAAATTCTGCTCTCTGTAAGATCCTTCTGCACTCCAGTTTTTAAACTCTGCTCTCTGTAACATTCTTTCTACACCCCAGAATCCAACTGCTGTCCTCTTTAACAGTCCTTCTCCTCCCAGTCTCCGAGAGCTGCTCTCTGTAACAATCCTTCTGTACCGCAGTCTCCAACCTCTGATCTTTGTAACAGTCGTTCTACACCCAGGTCTCCAACTTCTGCTTTCTGTATCAGTCTGCCTGAACCCCAGTCTCCAAAATCTGTTCTCTGTATCTATCCTTCTTCACCTCAGTCTTTAACCTATGCTCTATGTAAGAGTCCTTCTGCACCCCACTCTCCAACCTCTGCTCTCAATAACAGTCCTATACCGCAGTTTCCAAACTCTGCTCTCTATAACGGTCCTTCTGCACCCCAATTTCCAAACTCTGATTCCTGTAACATTCCTTCTGCACCTGAGTCTCCAAACTCTGCTCTCTGTAAAAGTCCTTCTACACCCCAGTCTCCAACCCCTGTTCCCTCTAAAAGTTTACCTGCACCTCAGTCTCCAACCTCTGTTGTCTGCAACGATCCTTTTACAACCCAGTCTCCAAACTCAGCTCTCTGCAAATGTCTTTCTGCACCCCAGGCTCCAACATCTGCTCTCTGAAACAGTCCTTCTTCACTTCAGTCTGAAAACTCTGCTCTGTGCAACTATCCTTCTGCAACCAAGTCTAGAAACTCTGCTTTCTGTAACAGTCGTTCTTCATCTAACCTCTCAACATTCCTTCTGCACTTCATCTCACCTCTCAACAGTCCTTCTGTACTGCAGTCTCCAAACTCTGCTCTCTGCCACGGTCCTTCTTCACCCCATTCTCAAAACTCTGTTGTCTGCAGGAGTCCTTAAGGATCTCAGTCTCCAAAATCTGCTCCCTTCAACAATCCTTCTGCACCTTAGTCTCCAAATTCTGCTCTCTGCAACAATTCTTCTGCACCCCAGTATCCAACATCTACTCTCTGAAACAGTCCTTCTCCACCCCAGTCTCCAAACTCTGCTCTCTGTAATGTTCCTTCTGTACTGCTATCTTCAACCTCTACTCTCTGTATGGATCCTTCTGCACCCCAGTCTCCAAGTTCTTCTTTCTGTATCAGTCCTTCTGCACCCCAGTCTCCAACCTCTGCTCTCTGTAACAGTCCTTCTGTACATCAGTCTCCAAACTCTTCTCTCTTCAAAAGTTTTTCTGCACCCCAGTCTTCAAAATATGCTTCCTGCAAAAGTCCTTCTACACACCAGTCTCCAACCTCTGCTATCTGCAACAGTCCTTTTGCACCCCAGTCTCAAACCTCTGCTCTCTGTAACAGTCCTTCTGCATCTCAGTCTCCAAACTCTGCTCTCCGCAACAGTCCTTCAGAACCGCTGTCTCAAATTTTTGTCTCTGAAAGAGTCCTTCTACACCCCAGTCTCCAAACTCTGATATCGGCAACAGTCTTTCTGTACCTAAGTCTCCAACCTCTGCTCTCTGCAACGAACCTTCTTCTCCCCAGTCTCTAACATCTGCTCTCTGCAACTGTCTTTCTGCACCTCAGTCTGAAAACTCTGCTCTCTGCAACGATCCTTCTCCACCTCAGTTCATAAATTCTGATCTCTGCAATGGTCCTTCTGAACACCAGTATCCAACCTCTGCTCTCTCTAGCAATCCTTCTAGAACCCAGTCTCCAACATCTGCTCTCTGAAAAAGTCCTTATGCACCCCAGTCTTCAACATCTGCTCTCTGCAACAGTCGTTCTGCACCTCAGTCTAAAAACTCTGCTCTCCGAAACAATCCTTGTGAAACTCAGTCTCCAAACTCTGCACTCTGAAACAGTCCTTCTCCACCCCAGTCTCTAACCTCTGCTCTCTGTAACAGTCCTCCTGTAGTGTAGTCTCCAAAATCTGCTCTCTGTAATGATCCTTCTGCACCCCAGTCTCTAACCTCTGCTTTCTTTATCAGTCCATCTGCACTCCAGTCTCCAACCTCTGTTCTCTGTAAAAGTCCTTCTGCACCTAAGTCTCCAAACTCTGCTGTCTGCAACAGTCCTTTTGCACCAAAGTCTCAAACCTCTGCTCTGTGCAACAGTCCTTCAGCACCCCTTCTACAAACTCTGTTCTCTGTAACAGTCCTTCTGCACACAAGTCTCAATACTCGGCTCTCCACCACGATTCTTCTGCACCACAGTCTCCTTCCTCGGCTCCCTGAAATAGTCCTTCTCCAACCCAGTCTCTGAACTCTGCTCTCTGTAACAGTCCTCCTGTAGTGCACTCTCTAAAATCTGCTCTATGTAACGGTCCTTCTGCACCCCAGTCTCCAATCTTTGCTCTTTGTAACAGTCCTTCTGCACCTCAGTCTCCAAACTTTGCTCTCTGCAACGAACTTTCTGGACCCCAGGCTCCAAAGTATGCTCTCTGCAACAGTCCTTGTGCACCACAGTCTCCAAACTCTGCTTCTGTAAGATCCTTCTGCACCCCAGTTTCCAAACTCTGCTCTCTGTAACATTTCTTCTTCACCCCAGTCTCCTCTGCTCTCTGTAACAGACATTATGTACCGCAGTTTCCAACCTCTGCTCTCTGTAACGGTCCTTCTACAACCCAGTCTCCAACTTCTGCTTCTTTGAATCAGTCTTTCTGAACCCAGTCTCCAACCTCTTCTCTTTGTAACTATCCTTCTGCACCCCAGTCTCCAACCTCTGCTCTCTGTAACAGTCCTTCTATACCGCAGTCTCCAAACTCTGCTCTCTGTAACGGTTTTTCTGCACACCAATTTCCAATCTCTGATTTCTGTAACAGTCCTTCTGCACGTCAGTCTCCAACATCTGCTCTCTGTAAGTTCCTTCAGCAAACCAGTCTCCAAACTCTGCTCTCTGTAACAGTCCTTCTGCACCCCAGTCTCCAAACTCTGCTCTCTGTAACAGTCCTTTTGCACCCCAGTCTCCAAACTCTGCTATCTGTAACAGTCCTTCTGCACCTCATTCTCCAACCTCTTCTCGCTGCAACAGTCTTTCTGCTCCCCAGTCTCCGAGATCTGCTCTCTGTAACAGTTCTTCTGTACCGCAGTGTCCAACCTCTGCTCTCAGTTTCGGTTCTTCTACACCCCAGTCCCCAAACTCTGCTTTAGATATCAGCATGTCTGAACCCCAGTATCCAACCTCTGTTCTCTGTGTCCATGCTTCTGCACCTCAGTCTCCAACTTGTGCTCTCTGTAAGAGTACTTATGCATCCCTGTCTCCAATCTCTGCTCTCGGTAATAGTACTAAACCGCAGTCTCCAAATTCTGCTCTTTTTAAAGGTACATCTGCACCCCAATTTCCAACCTCTGCTTCCTATAACAGTCCTTCTGCACCTAAGTCTCCAACATCTGGTCTCTGCAACAGTCCTTCTGCATTACAGTCTGAAAACTCTGCTGTCTGCAATGAACCTCCTGCACCCCAGTCTCCTACTTCAGGTATCTGTTACAATCATTCTGCACCTCAGTCTCCAACCTCTGCTCTCTGTAAGATCCATCTGAACCTCAGTCTCTTACCTCTGCTCTCTGTAACAGTTTTTCTGAAGCTCAGTCACCAACTTTTTCTCCCTGCAACAGTTCTTCTGCACCCCAGTCTCCAACATCTGCTTTCTGTAACAGTCCTTCTGCACCTCAGTCTCCTAACTCTGCGATCTGCAACAGCCTTCTGCACCCCAGTCTGCACACTCTGCTCTCTGTAACAATCTTTCTGGACCCCAGTATCCAACGTCTGCTCTCTCCAACAGTCCTTCTGCACCACATCTTCAACCTGTGTTCTCTGTAAGATCTTTCTGCACCAGTTTCCAAACTCTGCTCTCTAACATTCCTTCTCCACCCCAGTCGCCAACCTCTGCTTTCTGCAAGGGTCCTGCGGCACCCCTGTATCCAAACTCTGTCCTCTGCAACAGTCCTTCTGCTCCCCAGTCTGCAGTATCCGCTCTCTGTAACAATCCTTCTGTACCGCAGTCATCAAACTCTGCTCTCTGTAACGGTCCTTGTGCACCCCAGTCTCCAACTCTGTTTTCTGTATCAGTCCTTCTGAAGCCCAGTATCCAACATCTGCTCTCTGTGTCTATCTTTCTGCACCTCAGTCTCCAACCTGTGCTTTCTGTAACAGTTCTTCTGCACCCAAGTCTTTCACGTCTGCTCTCTGTAACGGTCCTTCTGCACCCCAATTTCCAACCTCTGCTTTCTGTAACAGTCCTTTTGCACCTCAGTCTCCAAAGTCTGCTCTTCGTAAGAGTCCTTCTACTCTGATATCTCCAACCTCGGCTCTCTGTAACAGTATTTCTGCACCTCAGTCTGAAACCTTTGCTGTACACGATCCATCTGCACCCCAGTCTCCAACCACTGCTCTCTGTAACAGTCCACCTGCACCTTAGTCTCCAACCTCTGCTCTCTTTAAGATCCTTCAGCAACCCAGTTAAAACTCCACTCTCTGTAACAGTTCTTCTGCACCCCAGTCTCCAAACTCTCCTCTTTGTAACAGGCCTTCTGCATGCCAGTCTACAAATCTGCTCTCTGTAGCAGGCCTTTTGCACCCCAGTCTTCAAACTCTGCTCTCTGCAACAATCCTTCTGCACCCTAGTATTTAAACTCTACTCTCTGCAATGATCCTACTGCACCCCAGTCTCCAAACTCTGATTTATACAACAGTTCTTCTGAACATCAGACTCCAAAATCTGCTCTCTGTATGATCCTTCTGCACCGCTGTCTCCAACCTCTGCTCTCTGTAATAGTCCTTCTGCACCCCAGTCTGCAACCTCTGCTCTCCACAACAGTTGTTCTGCACCCCAGTCTCTAAACTCTGCTCTCTGCAACAGTCCTTCGGCACCCTAGTTACCAACATCTGCTCTCTTTTACAGTCCTTCTGAACCCCAGCCTCCAAACTCTGCTCTCTGTAACAGTCCTCCTGTGCTGCAGAATCCAACCACTGCTCTCTGTAATGGTCTTTCTGTACCCCAGACTCCAATATCTTTTTTTTATCAGTCCTTCTGCACCCCAGTCTCCAAACTCTGCTCTCTATAACAGTCCTTCTGCACCTCAGTCTTCAACCTCTGCTCTCTGCAAGGGTCCTTCTGCACCTCAGTCTCCAACCTCTACTCTCTGTAACAGTGCTTCTGCACCTCAGTCTCCAAACTCCGCTCTTTGTAAGATCCTTCTGCAACCCAGTCTCCAAACTCTTCTCTCTGTAATACTCCTTAATCCCCCCAGTCTCCAAACTCTGCTCTTTGTAACAGGCCTTCTGCACCCCAGTCTCTAACCTCTGCTCTCTTTATCAGTCCATCTGAACTCCAGTCTTTAACGTCTGCTCTCTGCAAGGGTCCTTCTGCACCCCAGTCTCCAAACTCTGTTCGCTGCAACATTCCTTGTGCAACCCAGTCTTACTGCAACATTTCTTCTGTACCTCAGTCTGAAAACTCTGCTCTCTGCAATAATCCTTCTGCAGCTCAGTCTCCAAACTCTGCTCTCTGTAACATTCCTACAGCACCTCAGTCTCCAACCTCTGTTTAAGCAACAGTCCTTCTGCAACCCACTCCCCAACCTCTGCTTTGAGTAAGGATACTTCTGTACAACAGTCTCGAAACTCCGCTCCCTGTAACAGTCCTTCTGCACATCAGTCTCAAAACCCTTTTCTCTTAGATACTTCTGAAACCCAGTCTCCAAAGTCTCCTCTCTGTAACAGTTCTTCTGCACCCCAGTCTTTTACCTCTGCTCTCTGCAACAGTCCTTCTGCACCTCAGTCTCCAACCACTGTTTTCTGCAACAGTCCTTCTCAAACAAATCTCCAACTTCTGCTCTTTGCAACATTCCTTCTGCACCCAAGTCTCAACCTGTGCTCTCTGAAATAGTCCTTCTGCACCCAAGTCTCGAACCTTTGCTCTCTGCAACGATCCTCCTGTACCTCAGTCTCAAACCTCTTCTGTTTGCAACGATCCTTCAGCACCCCAGTCTGAAAACTCTGTTAGCTGCAACAGTGTTTGTGAACCCCAGTCTCTAAAATCTGCTTCCTGAAACAGTTCTTTTGTACCTCAGTCTGAAAACTCTGCTCTCTGCAATAATCCATCTGCACCCCAGTCTCCAACCTCTGCTCTTTTTAACAGTCCTACTGTACCTCAGTCTCCAATCACTGCTCTCTGCAACAGTCCTTCTACACCCCAGTCTTCATACTCTGATCTCCCCAACGATCCTTCTTAACCCCAGTCTCCAAACTCTGTTCTCTACAATCAGTTCTGATGCACCCAGACTCCAAACTCTGATCTCTGTAACAGTCCTTCTGTACCACAGTCTCCGACCTCTGTTCTCTCTAAGGGTCCTTATGTACCCCAGTATCCAACCTCTGCTTTCTATATCAGTCGTTTTGAACCAAAGTGTCCAAACTCTGCCCTCTGTAACCGTCCTTCTGCAACTCAGTCTGCAACCTCTGCTCTCTGCAACAGTCTTTCTGCACCCCAGTCTCAATCCTCTGCTCTCGGCAACAGTCATTTTTCACCCCAGTCTCCAAAATCTGCTCTCTGCAACAGTCGTTCTCCAGTCGAGTCTCCAAACTTTGGTCTCTGTAACAGTCCTTTTGTACCCCATTCTCCAACCTCTGCTCTCTGTAAGGGTACTTCTGCACCCGAGTCTCCAACCTCTGCTTTCTGTGTCAGTCCTTCTGCATCCCAGTCTCCAACCTCTGCTCTGGGTAACTGTCCTTCTAAACCTTTGTCTCCAACCTCTGCTTTTTGCTACAGTCCTTCTGCACCCCAGTCTCCAACCTCTGCTCTCTGTAACAATCCTTCTGCACCTCAGTCTCCAACCTTGGCTTTCTGCAACGATCTTTCTGCACCCCAGTCTGAAACCTCTGCTAGCTGCAACAGTCCTTGTGAATGCTAGTCTCCAAAATCTGCTCCCTGCAACAGTTCTTCTGTACCTCAGTCTACAAACCTTACTCTCTGCAATAATCCATCTGCACCCCAGTCTCAAAACTCTGTTCTCTGCAAAGGTCCTTCTGCATCTCAGTCTCCAACCTCTGCTCTCTGTAACAATCCTTCTGCACCCCGGTCTCTAACGTCTGCTCTCAGCAACGATCATTCTGCACCCCAGACTCCAACCTCTGCTCCCTGCAATAGTCCATGTGCAACCCAGTCTACAACATCTGCTCTCTGCAACAGATCTTCTGTACCTCAGTCTGAAAACTCTGCTGTCTGCAACGATTTTTTAGCACCTCAGTCTCCAAATTCTGCTCTCTGTAAGATCCTTCAGCAACCCTGTCTCCAACCTCTGCTCTCTGTAACAGTCCTTCTGCACCTCAGTCTCCAACCTCTGCTTTAAGCAGCAGTCCTTCTCCACCCCAGTTTACAACATCTGCTCTTTGCAAAATTTCCTCTGCTCCCCAGTATCAAACCTGTGCTCTCTGTAAAAGTCCGTCTGCACCCCAGTCGCCAACCTCTGCTCTTTGTAACGATCCCTATGCACCTCAGTCTCCAACCTCCGCTCTCTGTAAAAGTCCTTCTGCACCTCAGTCTCCAAACTCTTTTCTCTGTAATATCTTTCTGAAACCCAGTCTCTAACGTCTGCTCTCTGTAACAGTCCTTCTGCACCCCAGTCTTTAACCTCTGCTCTCTGTAATGGTCCTTCTGCACCCCAGTTTCCAACATCTGCTTTCTCTATCAGTCCTTCTGCACCTCAGTCTCCAACCTCTGCTTTCTGCAACAGTCCTTCAGCAACCCAGTCTCCAAACTCTGCTCTCTGTAATGATCCTTCTGCACCCCAGTCTCGAACCTCTGCACTCTGCAATGATCCTTCTGCACCTCAGTCTCCAACCTCTGCTCTCTGCAAAGATCTTTTGGCACCCCAGTCTCAAACCTCTGCTCGCTGCAACAGTCCTTGTGAACCCCAGTCTCCAACATCTGCTCTCTGCAACAGTACTTCTGTACCTCAGTCTGAAAACTCTGCTCTCTGCAATAGTCCATCTGCACCCCAGTCTTCAACCTCTACTCTCTGTAACAGTCCTTTTGTATCTCAGTCTTCAATCTCTGCTCTATGCAACAGTCCTTCTGCACCCCACTCTCCAACCTCTGCTCACTGTAACAGTCCTTCTGCACCTCAGTCTCCAAACTCTGCTCTCTGAAAGAAACTTCTACAACCCACTCGTTAAACTCTACTCTCTGTAACAGTCCTTCTACACCCCAGTCTCCAACCTCTGCTTTCTGTATCACTCCTTCTGCACCACAGTTTTTAAAGTCTGCTCACTGTAACAGTCCTACTGTACCTCACTCTGCAACCTCTGCTCTCTGTAACAGGCCTTTTTCACCCCAGTCTCCAAACTCTGATCTCCGCAACAGTCCTTCTGTACCCCAGTTCCCAACCTAATCTCCCTGAAAGATCCTTCTGCACTCAAGACTCCTAAGTCTACTCTCTGTAACAGTCCTTCTGCACCCCAGTCTCAAAACTATACTCTCTGTAACAATCCTTCTGCACATTAGTTTTTAACCTCTGCCCTCAGCAATGGTCCTTTTGCACCCCAGTCTCCAAATTCTGTTCTCTGCAACAGTCGTTTCTGCACCACAGTCTGCAACATATGCTCTCCGTAACAATCCTTCTGTACTGCAGTCTCCAAACTCTGCTTTTTGTAACAGTCCTTCTGGACCCCAGTCTCTCAACTTTGCTTTTGGTATCAGTCCTTCTGCACCGCAGTCTCCAACCTCTGCTCTCTGTAACATTCCTTCTGCCCCTCATTCTAAATCTCTGCTCTCTGTATCATTCCTTCTGCACCACTGATTCAAAACTCTCCTCTCTGAAACAGTCCTTCTTCACCTCAGTCTTCAACAACTGCTTTCTGCAATAGTCCTTCTACACACCAGTCTCCAAACTCTGCTGTCTGGGACAGTCCTTCTATACCCCCGACTCCATAATCTGCTCTCTGCAATGATCCTTCTGCACCCCATTCTCCAACATCTGCTCTGCAACAGTCTCTCTGCAGCCCAGTCTCCAAACTCTGCTCTCTATAAGATTCTTCTGTACCCTAGTTTCCAACTCTTCTCTCTGTAACATTCCTTCTGCACCCCAGTCTCCAACCTCTGCTCTCTGCAATGGTCCCTCTGCACCCCAGTCTCCAACCTTATTCTCAACAACACTTCTTCTGTACCGCAGTCTTCAACCTCTGTACTCTGTAAGGGTCTTTCTTCACCCCAGTCTCCAAACTCTGCTTTCTGTATCAGTTCTTCTGCTTCACAGTCTTCAAACTCTGCTCTCTGTATCAGTTCTTCTGCGTCACAGTCTTCAAACTCTGCTCTCTGTAACAGTCTGTCTGCACCTCACTTTGCAACCTCTGCTCTCTGCAACAATCCTTCTGCACCCCAGTCTTCAACCTCTGCTCTCTGTAACGATCCTTCTGCACCCGAGTCTCCAAACTCTGCATTATGTATCAGTCATTCTGCACCCGAGTCTCCAAACTCTGCTCTCTGTAACAGTGGTTCTGCACTTAAGACTACAAACACTGTTTTCTGCAACAGTCCTACTGCGCCCCAATCTCCAACCTCTGCCTTCTGCAACAGTCCTTATGCACCTCAGTGTCCAAACTCAGCTCTCTGTAATATCCTTCTGAAACCCAGTCTCCAACCTCTGCTTTCTGCAATGGTCCTTCTGCACCCCAGTCTTCAAACTCTGATCTCTACAATACTTATTTAGCACCCCAGTCTAAAACATCTGCTCTCTGTAACAGTCCTTCTGTACCTCAGTCTCCAAACTCTGTACTGTGTAACAGTTTTCCTGCACCACATTGTCCAACCTCTGCTTTCTGTATCAGTCCTTTTGCACCACATTCTGGAAACTCTGCTGTCTGTATCATTCCTTCTACACATCAATCTGCAACATCTGCTCTCTGCAATAGTCCATATGCACCCCAGTCTCTAAATTCCGCTCTTTGTCACATTCCTTCTGTACCCCAGTCACAAGCATCTGCTGTCTGCAACAGTCCTTCTAGAAACCCAGTCTCCAAACTCTGCTCTCTGCAACAGTCTTTCTACACCCCAGTCTCCAAACTCTGCTTTCTGTATAACTCCTTCTGCACCACAGTTTTCAGACTCTGCTCTCTGTAACAGTTCTTGTGCACCTCACTCTGCAACCTCTGCTCTCTGCAACAATCCCTCTGCACCCTAGTCTTCAACCTCTGCTCTCTGTAACAGTCCTTCTTTACTGCAGTGTTTAATCTCTGCTCTCTGAACAGTCCTTCAGCACCCGAGTCTCCAAACTCTGCGTTATGTATAATTCATTTTGCACACCAGTGTCCAACCTCTGCTCTCTGCAACAGTCCTTCTGCAACTCAGACTCCAACCTCTGTTCTCTGAAAAAGTACTTCTGCGCCCCTATCTCCAACCTCTGCTCTTTGCAACAGTTTTTCTGCACCTCAGTGTCCAAACTCTGCTCTCTGTAGGATCCTTCTGAAACCAGTCTCCAAACTCTGCTTTCTGCAATGGTTCTTCTGCACCTCAGACTTCAACCTCTGTTCTCTGAAACAGTCCTTCTACACCCCAGTCTCCATAATTGCTCGCACCAACGATCCTTCTGCACCCCAAATCTCCAACATCTGCTCTCTGCAACAGTCCTTCTCCATCCCAGTCTTCAAAGTCTGGTCTCTGCAACAGTCCATCTGCACCCCAGTCTCCAAACACTGCTTTCTGTGTCAGTCCTTCTGCACCCCAGTCTCCAACCTCTGCTCTCTTAACAGTCCTTCTTCACCTAAGTCTCCAAACTCAGCTTTCTGCAACCGTCCTTCTGCACCCCAGTCTCCAAACTCTTCTCTCTACCACGATCCTTCTGCACTCTAGTCTCAAACCTCTGCTCGCTGCAACAGTCCTTCTGAACCCCAGTCTCCAACATCTGCTCTCTGCTACAGTTCTTCTGTACCTCAGTCTGAAAACTCTGCTCTCTGCAATAATCCTTCTGTACCCCATTCTCCAACCTCTGCTCTCTTTAACCATCCTTCTGTAACTTAGTCTCTAACCTCTGCTCTATGCAACAGTCCTTCTACACCCCAGTTTCCAACGTCTGCTCCCTGCAACAGTATTCTACACCCCAGTCTCCAACCGCTGCTCTCTGCAACAGTCCTTCTACACCCCAGTCTCCATACTCTGATGGCCCCAATGATCCTTCAGCACCCCAGTCTCCAACCTCTGGTCTCTACATCTGTTCATTTACACCCCAGTCTCCGACCTCTGCCCTCAGTAACAGGCTTTCTGTACCGCAGTCTCCAACCGCTGTTCTCCATAAGGGTCCTTATGCACCCCAGTATCCAAACTCTGCTTTCTGTATCAGTCGTTTTGGACCACAGTCTCAAAACTCTGCCCTCTGTAACAGTCCTTCTGCAACTCAGTCTGTAACCTCTGCTCTCTGCAAAGTCGTTCTGCATCCCAGTCTTCCATCTTCTGCTCTCTGCAAAAGTCTTTTTGCATCCCAGTCTACAACATTTGCTCTCTGCAACAGTACTTCTCCACCCCAGTCTCAAAACTCTGCTCTCTATAACAGTTTTTCTGTACTGCATTTTCCAACCTCTGCTCTGTGTAAGGTTACTTCTACACCCGAGACTCCAACCTCTGTTTTCAGTATCAGTCCTTCTGCACCCCAGTCTCCAAACTGTGCTCTGAGTAACTGTCGCTCTGCACCTTAGTATCCAACCTCTGCTCTCAGCTACAGTCCTTCTAGACCCCAGTCTCCAAACTCTGCTCTCTGTAACAATCTTTCTGCACCTCAGTCTCGAACCTTTGCTCTCTGCAACTGTCCTTCTGCACCTGAGTCTCCAACTTCTGCTCTGTATCATTCCTGTACGCCTGTCTCCCACATCTGCTCTCTGTAACAGTCCTATTTCACCTCAGTCTTCAATCTCTGCTCTGTGTAACAGTCCTTCTGCACCCCAGTGTCCAACATCTGCTCTCTGCAACGATCCTTCTGCATCCCAGTCTCCAAACTCTGCTCTACGTAACAGTCCTTCTGTACGTAAGATCCTACTGCAACCCAGTCTCCAAACTCTGCTCTCTGTAACAGCCCTTCTGCACCCCAGTCTCCAACCTCTGCTGTCTGTAACAGGCCTTCTGCACCCCAGTATCCAAACTCTGCTCTCTGTAACAATCCTTCTGTGCCTGAGTATACAACCTCTACTCTCTGTAACAGTCCTTCTGCACCTCACTCTCCAACATCTGCTCTTTGTATGTTCCTTCTGCAACCCAGTCTCCAAACACTGCCCTCTGTAACAGTACTTCTGAATGCCTTCTTTTAAAACTCCTCTCCATAACAGGCCTTATGCCCCCCAGTCTGCAAAGTCTGTACTCTATAACAATCCTTCTGCACTCCAGTCTCCAACCTCTGCGCTCTGTAACAGTCCTGCTGAACCTCGGTCTACATTCTCTGCTCTCTGTAAGATCCTTCTGCAACCTTGTCTAAAAACTCTGCTCTCTGTAACAGTCCTTCTGCACCTCATTCTCAAAACTCTCTTCTTTCAACACTCATCCTGCACCCCAGTCGCCAAACTCTCTGCAACAGTCCTTATGCACCTCAGTGTCCAAACTCAGCTCTCTGTAAGATCCTTCTGAAACACAGTCTCCAACCTCTGCTTTCTGCAATGGTCCTTCTGCACCCCAGTCTTCAAAATCTGATCTCTACAATAGTTATTCTGCACCCCAGTGTAAAACATCTGCTCTCTGTTACAATCCTTCTGTACCGCAGTCTCCAAACTCTTCTCTCTGTAACAGTCCTTCTGCACCCCAGTCTCCAACCTCTGCTTTCTGTATCAGTCCTTCTGCACCCCAGTCTCCAACCTCTGCTGTCTGTATCAGTCCTACTGCACCCCAGTCTACAATCTCTGCTCTCTTTAACAGTTCTTCTGCACCTCATATCCAAACTCTGCTATCTGCAACAGTCCTTATGCACCCCAGTCTCCAACCTCTGCTGTCTGCAAATTTCTTTCTGCATTCCAGTCTGCAACGTATGCTCTGTGTAACAGTCCTTGTGCAGCCAAGTCTCCACCTCTGCTCTCTGCAATGATCCTTCTGCAATCCAGTTTCCAAACTCTATTCTCTATAACAGTCCTTCTCCACCTCATTCTTCAACCTCTGCACTATGATAGAGTCCTTCTGGACCCCAGTGTCCAACATCTGCTCTCTAAACAGTCTTTCTGCACCCCAGTCTCCAACATCTG
>NW_027521262.1:0-48143 GCF_052094955.1 Ictidomys tridecemlineatus
CTTTATTGTGTCAAGTTTCAAAGAGCTAGCACAAACCGTGTTTGATTTAGAGTTCCAAATACATGTATCCCTATAGGAGAAAAAAGAGTGAAACCTAAAAATGAAAACGGTTACTGCAAACAAACGGTTTAACGTAGAAGAATGAAATTTGGTGAGCCAAGTGGTTTTGGTGTACTGATCATTACCTGAAAGAATCATCAAGATTGGGTGAAAAAATGTTGGCTGAGATTTCAGGCAACTCGTAGTTTTTTGGAAGCTTGGCAACCCCTTTCCATGAAAGTGATTTTCGCCAGTCTCTGCTAAGGGCTACATCAACAGCAAACAAACCGTAGAGATATAACTTGAAACTTCTTCATTGTGTAAAGTTTCTTAGAGCTAGCACAAACCGTGTTTGATTCAGAGTTCCAAATACATGTATCCCTATAGGAGAAAACAGAGTGAAACCTAAAAATGAAAACGGTTACTGCAAACGAACGGTTTAACGTAGAAGAACGAAATTTGGTGAGCCAAGTGGTTTTTGTGTACTGATGATTACCTGAAAGAGCCATCAAGATTGGGTGAAAAAATGTTTGCTGAAATTTCAGGCAACTCGTAGTTTTTTGGAAGCTTGGCAACCCCTTTCCATGAAAGTGATTTTCGCCAGTTTCTGCTAAGGGCTACATCAACAGCAAACAAACCATAGAGATAGAACTTGAATCTTCTTCATTGTGTAAAGTTTCTTAGAGCTAGCACAAACCGTGTTTGATTCAGAGTTCCAAATACATGTATCCCTATAGGAGAAAACAGAGTGAAACCTAAAAATGAAAACGGTTACTGCAAACGAACGGTTTAACGTAGAAGAACGAAATTTGGTGAGCCAAGTGGTTTTTGTGTACTGATGATTACCTGAAAGTGTCATCAAGATTGGGTGAAAAAATGTTTGCTGAGATTTCAGGCAACTCGTAGTTTTTTGGAGGCTTGGCAACCCCTTTCCATGAAAGTGATTTTCGCCAGTCTCTGCTTAGGGCTACATCAACAGCAAACAAACCATAGAGATAGAACTTGAAACTGCTTTATTGTGTAAAGTTTCTTAGAGCTAGCACAAACCGTGTTTGATTCAGAGTTCCAAATACATGTATCCCTATAGTAGAAAACAGAGTGAAACCTAAAAATGAAAACGGTTACTGCAAACGAACAGTTTAACGTAGAAGAACGAAATTTGGTGAGCCAAGTGGTTTTTGTGTACTGATGATTACCTGAAAGTGTCATCAAGATTGGGTGAAAAAATGTTTGCTGAGCTTTCAGGCAACTCGTAGTTTTTTGGAAGCTTGGCAACCCCTTTCCATGAAAGTGATTTTCGCCAGTCTCTGCTTAGGGCTACATCAACAGCAAACAAACCATAGAGATAGAACTTGAAACTGCTTTATTGTGTCAAGTTTCAAAGAGCTAGCACAAACCGTTTTTGATTCAGAGTTCCAAATACATGTATCCCTATAGGAGAAAACAGAGTGAAACCTAAAAATGAAAACGGTTACTGCAAATGAACGGTTTACCTAGAAGGACGAAATTTGGTAAGCCAAGTGGTTTTGGTGTACTGATCATTACCTGAAAGAATCATCAAGATTGGGTGAAAAAATGTTGGCTGAGAATTCAGGGAACTCGTAGTTTTTTGGAAGCTTGGCAACCCCTTTCCATGAAAGTGATTTTTTCCAGTCTCTGTTAGGGCTACATCAACAGCAAACAAACCATAGAGATAGAACTTGAAACTGCTTTATTGTGTCAAGTTTCAAAGAGCTAGCACAAACCGTGTTTGATTTAGAGTTCCAAATACATGTATCCCTGTAGGAGAAAACAGAGTGAAACCTAAAATTGAGAACGGCAACTGCAAACGAACTGTTTAAAGTAGAAGAACGAAATTTGGTGAGCCAAGTGGTTTTGGTGTACTGATCATTACCTGAAAGAATCATCAAGATTGGGTAAAAAAATGTTGGCTGAGATTTCAGGCAATTCGTACTCCTTTGGAAGCTTGGCAACCCCTTTCCATGAAAGTGATTATCGCCAGTCTCTGCTTAGGGCTATATCAACAGCAAACAAACCATAGAGATAGAACTTGAAACTGCTTTATTGTGTAAAGTTTCAAAGTGCTAGCACAAACCGTGTTTGATTTAGAGGTCCAAATATATGTATCCCTATAGGAGAAAACAGAGTGAAACCTAAAAATTTAAACAGTTACTGCAAACGAACGGTTTAACCTGGAAGAACGAAATTTGGTGAGCCAAGTGATTTTGGTGTGCTGGTCATTACCTGAAAGAATCATCAAGATTGGGTGAAAAAATGTTGGCTGAGATTTCAGGCAACTCGTAGTTTTTTGGAAGCTTGGCAACCCCATTCCATGAAAGTGATATTCGCCAGTCTCTGCTTAGGGCTACATCAACAGCAAACAAACTATAGAGATAGAACTTGAAACTGCTTTATTGTGTGAAGTTTCAAAGTGCTACCACAAACCGTGTTTGATTTAGAGGTCCAAATATATGTATCAATATAGGAGAAAACAGAGTGAAACCTAAAAATGAAAACGGTTACTGCAAACGAACGGTTTAACCTAGAAGAACGAAATTTGGTGAGCCAAGTGGTTTTGGTGTGCTGGTCTTTACGTGAAAGAATCATCAAGATTGGGTGAAAAAATGTTGCCTGAGAATTCAGGAAACTCGTAGTTTTTTGAAAGCTGGCCACCCCTTTCCATGAAAGTGATTTTCGCCAGTCTCTGCTTAGGGCTACATCAACATCAAACAAACCATACAGATAGAAGTTGAAACTGCTTTATTGTGTCAAGTTTCAAAGAGCTAGCACAAACCCTGTTTGATTTAGAGTTCCAAATACATGTATCCCTATAGGAGAAAACAGAGTGAAACCTAAAAATGAAAACGGTTACTAAAAACGAACGGTTTAACCTAGAAGAACGAAATATTGTGAGCCAAGTGGTTTTGGTGTACTGATCATTACCTGAAAGAATCATCAAGATTGGGTCAAAAAATGTTGGCTGAGATTTGAGGCAACTCGTAGTTTTTTGGAAGCTTGGCAACCCCTTTCCATGAAAGTGAGTTTCGCCAGTCTCTGCTTAGGGCTACATCAACAGCAAACAAACCATACAGATAGAACTTGAAACTGCTTTATTGTGTCAAGTTCCAAAGAGCTAGCACAAACCGTGTTTGATTTAGACTTCCAAATACATGTATCCCTATAGGAGAAAACAGAGTGAAACCTAAAAATGAAAACGGTTACTGCAAACGAACGTTTTAACCTAGAAGAACGAAATTTGGTGACCCAAGTGGTTTTGGTGTACTGATCATTACCTGAAAGAATCATCACGATTGGGTGATAAAATGTTGGCTGAGATTTCAGGGAACTCATAGTTTTTTGGAAGCTTGTCAACCCCTTTCCAGGAAAGTGATTTTCGCCAGTCTCTGCTTAGGGCTACATCAACAGCAAACAAACCATACAGATAGAAGTTGAAACTGCTTTATTGTGTCAAGTTTCAAAGAGCTAGCACAAACCGTGTTTGATTTAGAGTTAAAAATACATGTATCCCTATAGGAGAAAACAGAGTGAAACCTAAAAATGAAAACGGTTACTGCAAACGAACAGTTTAAACTAGAAGAACGAAATATGGTGATCCAAGTGGTTTTGGTGTACTGATCATTACCTGAAAGAATCATCAAGATTGGGTCAAAAAATGTTGGCTGAGATTGCAGGCAACTCGTAGTTTTTTGGAAGCTTGGCAACCCCTTTCCATGAAAGTGATTTTCGCCAGTCTCTGCTTAAGGCTACATCAACAGCAAACAAACCATACAGATAGAACTTGAAACTGATTTATTGTGTCAAGTTTCAAAGAGCTAGCACAAACCGTGTTTCATTTAGACTTCCAAATACATGTATCCCTATAGGAGAAAACAGAGTGAAACCTAAAAATGAAAACGGTTACTGCAAACGAACGGTTTAACCTACAAGAACGAAATTTGGTGACCCAAGTGGTTTTGGTGTATTGATCATTACCTGAAAGAATCATCACGATTGGGTGATAAAATGTTGGCTGAGATTTCAGGCAACTCATAGATTTTTGGAAGCTTGTCAACCCCTTTCCATGAAAGTGATTTTCGCTAGTCTGTGCTTAGGGCTACATCAACAGCAAACAAACCATAGAGATAGAACTTGAAACTGCTTTATTGTGTCAAGTTTCAAAGAGCTAGCACAAACCGTGTTTGATTTAGAGTTCCAAATACAAGTATCCCTATAGGAGAAAACAGAGTGAAACCTAAAAATGAAAACGGTTACTGCAAATGAACAGATTAACCTAGAAGAACGAAATATGGTGAGCCAAGTGGTTTTGGTGTACTGATCATTACCTGAAAGAATCATCAAGATTGGGTGAAAAAATGTTGGCTGAGATTTCAGGCAACTCCTAGTTTTTTGGAAGCTTGGCAAGCCCTTTCTATGAAAGTGATTTTTGCCAGTCTCTGCTTAGGGCTACATCAACAGCATACAAGCCATAGAGATAGAACTTGAACCTGCTTTATTGTGTCAAGTTTTAAAGAGCTACCACAAACCGTGTTTGATTTAGATATCCAAATACATGTATCCGTATAGGAGAAAACAGAGTGAAACCTAAAAATGAAAACGGTTGCTGCAAACGAACGGTTTAACCTAGAAAACGAAATTTGGTGACCCAAGTGGTTTTGGTGTACAGATCATTACCTGAAAGAATCATCAAGATTGGGGGAAAAAATGTTGGCTGACATTTCAGGCAACTCGTAGTTTTTTGGAAGCTTGGCAACCCCTTTCCATGAAAGTGATTTTCGCCACTCTCTGCTTAGGGCTACATCAACAGCAAACAAATCATAGAGATAGAACTCGAAACTGCTTTATTGTGTCAAGTTTCAAAGAGCTAGCACAAACCGTGTTTGATTTAGAGTTCCAAATACATGTATCCCTATAGGAGATAACAGAGTGAAACCTAAAAATGAAAACGGTTACTGCAAACGAATGGTTTAACCGAGAAGAACAAAATTTGGTGAGCCAAGTGGTTTTGATGTACTGATCATTAGCAGAAAGAATCATCAAGATTGGGTGAAAAAATGTTGGCTGAGATTTCAGGGAACTACTAGTTTGTTGGAAGCTTGGCAACCCCTTTCCATGTAAGTGATTTTCGCCACTCTCTGCTTAGGGCTACATCAACAGCAAACAAATCATAGAGATAGAACTCGAAACTGCTTTATTGTGTCAAGTTTCAAAGAGCTAGCACAAACCGTGTTTGATTTAGAGTTCCAAATACATGTATTCCTATAGTAGAAAAAAGAGTTAAACCTAAAAATGAAAACGGTTACTGCAAACGAACGGTTTAACCTACAAGAACGAAATTTGGTGAGCCAAGTGGTTTTGGTGTACTGATCATTACCTGAAAGAATCATCAAGATTGGGTGAAAAAATGTTGGCTGAGATTTCAGGCAACTTGTAGTTTTTTGGAAGCTTGGCAACCCCTTTCCATGAAAGTGATTTTCCCCAGTCTCTGCTTAGGGCTACATCAACAGCAAACAAACCATAGAGATAGAACTTGAAACTGGTTTATTGTGTCAAGTTTCAAACAGCTAGCACAAACCGTGTTTGATTTAGAGTTCCAAATATATGTATCCCTATAAGTGAAAACAGAGTGAAACCTAAAAATGAAAACGGTTACTGCAAACGAAGGGTTTATCCTAGAAGAACGAAATTTGGTGAGCCAAGTTGTTCTGGTTTACTGATCATTACCTGAAAGAATCATCAAGATTGGTTGAAAAAATGTGTGCTGAGATTTCAGGCAACTCGTAGTTTTATGGAAGCTTGGCAACCCCTTTCCATGAAAGTGATTTTCGCCACTCTCTGCTTAGGGCTACATCCACAGCAAACAAAATATAAAGATAGATCTTGAAACTGCTTTATTGTGTCAAGTTTAAAAGAGTTAGCACAAACCCTGTTTCATTTAGAGTTCCAAATACATGTATCCCTATAGGAGAAAACAGAGTGAAACCTAAAAATGAAAACGGTTACTGCAAACGAACGGTTTAACCTAGAAGAACGAAATTTGGTGAGCCAAGTGGTTTTGGTGTACTGATCATTACCTGAAAGAATCATCAAGGTTGGGTGAAAAAATGTTTACTGATATTTCAGGCAACTCCTAGTTTTTTGGAAGCTTGGCAACCCCTTTCCATGAAAGTGATTTTAGCCAGTCTCTGCTTAGGGCTACATCAACAGCAAACAAGCCATAGAAATAGAACTTGAAACTGCTTTATTGAGTCAAGTTTCAAAGAGCTAGCACAAACCGTGTTTGATTTAGAGTTCAAAATACATGTATCCCAAAAGGAGAAAAGAGAGTGAAACCTAAAAATGAAAACGGTTACTGCAAACGAAAGGTTTAACCTAGAAGAACGAAATTTGGTGAGCCAAGTGGTTTTGGTGTACTGATCATTACCTGAAAGAATCATCA
Source organism: Ictidomys tridecemlineatus (assembly GCF_052094955.1). Classification (NCBI taxonomy): domain Eukaryota; kingdom Metazoa; phylum Chordata; class Mammalia; order Rodentia; family Sciuridae; genus Ictidomys; species Ictidomys tridecemlineatus. The sequence continues at coordinate 6,497 of NW_027521262.1, forward strand.
AGGTTGGGTGAAAAAATTTTTGCTGAGATTTCAGGCAACTCGTAGTTTTTTGGAAGCTTGGCAACCCCTTTCCATGAAAGTGATTTTCGCCAGTTTATGCTTAGGTCTACATCAACAGCAAACAAGCCATAGAGATAGAACTTGGTACTGCTTTATTGTGTCAAGTTTCAAAGAGGTAGCACAAACCGAGTTTGATTTAGAGGTCCAAATACATGCATCTCTATAGGAGAAAACAGAGTGAAACTTAAAAATGAAAACGGATACTGCAAACGAACACTTTAAACTAGAAGAACAAAACTTGGTGAGCCTAGTGGTTTTGGTGTACTGATCATTACCTGAAAGAATCATCAAGATTGGGTGAAAAAATGTTGGCTGAGATTTCAGGAAACTCGTAGTTTTTTGGAAGCTTGGCAACCCCTTTCCATGAAAGTGATTTTCACCAGTCTCTGCTTAGGGCTACAGCAACAGCAAACAAACCATAGAGATAGAACTTGAAACTGCTTTATTGTGTCAAGTTTCAACTAGCTAGCAAAAACCGTGTTTGATTTAGAGTTCCAAATACATGTATCCCTATATGAGAAAACAGAGTGATACCTAAAAATGAAAACGGTTACTGCAAACGAACTTTTTAACCTAGAAGAACGAAATTTGGTGAGCCAAGTGGTTTTGGTGTACTCATAATTACCTGAAAGAATCATCAAGATTGGGTGAAAAAATGTTTGCTGAGATTTCAGGCAACTCGTAGTTTTTTGGAAGCTTGGCAACCCCTTTTCGTGAAAGTGATTTTCGCCAGTCTCTGCTTGGGCTACATCAACAGCAAACAAACCATAGAGATAGAACTTGAAACTGCTTTATTGTGTCAAGTTTCAAAGAGCTAGCACAAACCGTGTTTGATTTAGAGTTCCAAATACATGTATCCCTATAGGAGAAAACAGAGTGAAACCTAAAAATGAAAACGGTTACTGCAAACGAACGGTTTAACCTAGAAGAAAGAAATTTGGTGAGCCAAGTGGTTTTGGTATACTGATCATTAACTGAAAGAATCATCAAGATTGGGTGAAAAAATGTTTGCTGAGATTTCAGGCAACACGTAGTTTTTTGGAAGCTTGGCAACCCCTTCAAATTAAAGTGATTTTCGCCAGTCTCTGCTTAGGGCTACATCAACAGCAAACAAACCGTAGAGAAAGATCTTGAAACTGCTTTATTGTGTCAAGTTTCAAAGAGCTAGCACAAACCGTGTTTGATTTAGAGTTCCAAATACATGTATACCTATAGGAGATAACAGAGTGAAACCTAAAAATGAAAACGGTTGCTGCAAACGAATGGTTTAACCGAGAAGAACGAAATTTGGTGAGCCAAGTGGTTTTGATGTACTGATCATTAGCAGAAAGAATCATCAAGATTGGGTGAAAAAATGTTGGCTGAGATTTCAGGGAACTTGTAGTTTGTTGGAAGCTTGGCAACCCCTTTCCATGAAAGTGATTTTCGCCAGTCTCTGCTTAGGGCTACATCAACAGCAAACAAATCATAGAGATAGAACTTGAAACTGCTTTATTGTGTCAAGTTTCAAAGAGCTAGCACAAACCGTGTTTGATTAAGAGTTCCAAATACATGTATCCTTATAGGAGAAAACAGAGTGAAACCTAAAAATGAAAACGGTTACTGCAAAGGAACGGTTTAACCTAGAAAGACGAAATTTGGTGAGTCAAGTGGTTTTGGTGTACTGATCTTTACCTGAAAGAATCATCAAATTGGGTGAAAAAATGTTTGCTGAGATTTCAGGAAACTCGTAGTTTTTTGGAAGCTTCGCAACCCCTTTCAATGAAAGTGATTTTCGCCATTCTCTGCTTAGGGCTACATTAACAGCAAACAAACCATAGAGATACAACTTGAAATTGCTATATTGTGTCAAGTTTCAAAGAGCTAGCACAAACCGTGTTTGATTTAGAGTTCCAAATACATGTATTCCTATGGGAGAAAACAGAGTGAAACCTAAAAATGAAAACGGTTACTGCAATCGAACGGTTTAACCTAGAAGAACGAAATTTGGTGAGCCAAGTGGTTTTGGTGTACTCATCATTACCTGAAAGAATCATCAAGATTAGCTGAAAAAATGTTGGCTGAGATTTCAGGCAACTGGTAGTTTTTTGGAAGCTTGGCAACCTTTTTCCATGAAAGTGATTTTCGCCAGTCTCTGCTTAGGGCTACATCAACAGCGAACAAGCATTAGAGATAGAACTTGAAACTGCTTTATTGTGTCAAGTTTCAAAGAGCTAGCACAAACCGTGTTTGATTTAGAGTTCCAAATACATATATCCCTATAGGAGAAAACAGAGTGAAACCTAAAAATGAAAACGGTTACTGCAAACGAACGGTTTAACCTAGAAGAACGAAAGTTGGTGAGCCTAGTGGTTTTTGTGTACTGATCATTACCTGAAAAAATCATCAAGATTGGGTATAAAAATGTTTGCTGAGATTTCAGGGAACTCGTAATTTTATGAAGCTTGGCAACCCCTTTCCATGAAAGTGATTTTCGCCAGTCTCTGCTTAGGGCTACATCAACAGCAAACAAACCATAGAGGTAGAACTTGAAACTGCTTTATTGTGTCAAGTTTCAAAGAGCTAGCACAAACCGTGTTTTATTTAGAATTCCAAATACATGTATCTCTAGAAGAGAAAACAGAGTGAAACCTAAAAATGAAAACGGTTACTGCAGACGAACGGTTTAATCTAAAAAACGAAATTTGGTGAGCCAAGTGGTTTTGGTGTACTCATCATTACATGAAAGAATCATCAAGATTAAGTGAAAAAATGTGTGCTGAGATTTCAGGCAACTCATAATTTTTTGGAAGCTTAGAACCCCTTTCCATTTAAGTGATTTTCGCCAGTCTCTGCTTAGGGCTACATCAACAGCAAAAAAGCCATAGAGATAGACTTGAATCTGCTTTATTGTGTCAAGTTCTAAAGAGCTAGCACAAACCGTGTTTTATTTAGAGTTCCAAATACATGTATCCCTATAGGAGAAAACAGAGTGAAACCTAAAAATGAAAACAGTTACTGCAAATGAACGGTTTAACCTAGAAGAACGAAACTTGGTGAGCCAAGTGGTTATGGTGTACTGATCATTACCTGAAAGAATCATCAAGATTGGGTGAAAAAATGTTGGCTGAGATTTCAGGAAACTCGTAGTTTTTTGAACGCTTTGCAACCCATTTCCATGAAAGTTATTTTCGCCAGTCTCTGCTTAGGGCTACATCAACAGCAAACAAACCATAGAGATAGAACTTGAAACTTCTTTATTGTGTCAAGTCTCAAAGACTTACAACAAACCGTGTTTGATTTAGAGTTCCAAATACATGTATCCCTATAGGAGAAAACAGAGTGAAACCTAAAAATGAAAACGGTTACTGCAAACGAACGGTTTAAACTAGAAGAACAAAATTTGGTGAGCCAAGTGGTTTTGGTGTACTCTTCATTACCTGAAAGAATCATCAAGATTGGGTGAAAAAATGTTGGCTGAGATTTCAGGCAACTCGTAGTTTTTTGGAAGCTTGGCAACCCCTTTCCATGAAAGAGATTTTCGCCAGTCTCTGCTTAGGGCTACATCAACAGCAAACAAACCATAGAGATAGAACTTGAAACTGCTTTATTGTGTCAAGTTTCAAAGAGCTAGCACAAACCGTGTTTGATTTAGAGTTCCAAATACATGTATTCCTATAGTAGAAAACAGAGTTAAACCTAAAAATGAAAACAGTTACTGCAAACGAACGGTTTAACCTACAAGAACGAAACATTGTGAGCCTAGTGATTTTGGTGTACTGATCATTACCGGAAAGAATCATCAAGATTGGGTGAAAAAATGTTGGCTGAGATTTCAGGGAACTCGTAGTTTTTTGGAAGCTTGGCAACCCTTTTCCGTGAAAGTGATTTTCGTCAGTCTCTTCTTAGGGCTACATCAACAGCAAACAAACCATAGAGATAGAACTTGAAACTGCTTTATTGTGTCAAGTTTCAAAGAGCTAGCACAAACCGTGTTTGATTTAGAGTTCCAAACACATGTATCCCAATAGGAGAAAACAGAGTGAAACCTAAAAATGAAAACGGTTACTGCAAACGAACGGTTTAACCTACAAGAACGAAATTTGGTGAGCCAAGTGGTTTTGGTGTACTGATCATTACCAGAAAGAATCATCAAGATTGGGTGAAAAAATGTTGGCTGAGATTTCAGGCAACTCGTAGTTTTTTGGAAGCTTGGCAACCCCTTTCCATGAAAGTGATTTTCGCCAGTCTCTGCTTAGGGCTACATCAACAGCAAACAAACCATAGATATAGAACTTGAAACTTCTTTATTGTGTCAAGTTTCAAAGAGCTATCACAAACCGTGTTTGATTTAGAGTTCCAAATATATGTATCCCTATAGGAGAAAACAAAGTGAAACGTAAAATGAAAACGGTTACTGCAAACGAACGGTTTAACCTAGAAGAACGAAACTTGGTGAGCCACGTGGTTTTGGTGTACTGATAATTACCTGAAAGAATCATCAAGATTGGTTGTAAAAATGTTTGCTGAGATTTCAGGCAACTCATAGTTTTATGGAAGCTTGGCAACCCCTTTCCATGAAAGTGATTTTCGCCAGTCTCTGCTTAGGGCTACATCAACAGCAAACAAACCATAGAGATAGAACTTGAAACTGCTTCATTGTGTCAAGTTTCAAAGAGCTAGCACAAACCGTGTTTGATTTAGAGTTCCAAATACATGTATCCCTATAGGAGAAAACAGAGTGAAACCTAAAAATGAAAACGGTTACTGCAAACGCACGGTTTAACCTAGAAGAAAGAAATTTGGTGAGCCAAGTGGTTTTGGTATACTGATCATTACCTGAAAGAATCATCAAGATTGGGTGAAAAAATATTTGCTGAGATTTCAGGCAACACGTAGTTTTTTGGAAGCTTGGCAACCCCTTCAAATTAAAGTGATTTTCGCCAGTCTCTGCTTAGGGCTACATCAACAGCAAACAAACCGTAGAGAAAGATCTTGAAACTGCTTTATTGTGTCAAGTTTCAAAGAACTAGCACAAACCGTGTTTGATTTAGAGTTCCAAATACATGTATCCCTATAGGAGAAAACAGAGTGAAATCTAAAAATGAAAACGGTTACTGCAAACGAACGGTTTAACCTAGAAGAAAGAAATTGGGTGTGCCAAGTGGTTTTGGTGTACTGATCATTACCTGAAAGAATCATCAAAATTGGGTGAAAAAATGTTTGCTGAGATTTCAGGCAACTCGTAGTTTTTTGGAAGCTTGGCAACCCCTTTCCATGAAAGTGATTTTCGCCACTCTCTGCTTAGGGCTACATCAACAGCAAACAAACCACAGTGATAGAACTTGAAACTGCTTTATTTTGTCAAGTTTCAAAGAGCTAGCACAAACCGTGTTTGATTTAGAGTTCCAAACACATGTATCTCTATAGGAGAAAACAGAGTGAAACCTAAAAATGAAATCGGTTACTGCAAACGAACGGTTTAACCTAGAAGAACGAAACTTGGTGAGCCTAATGGTTTTGGTGTACTGATCATTACCTGAAAGAATCATGAAGATTGGGTGAAAAAATGTTTGCTGAGATTTCAGGCAACTGGTAGTTTTTTGGAAGCTTGGCAACCCCTTTAAATGAAAGTGATTTTCGCCAGTCTCTGCTTAGGGCTACATCAACAGCAAACAAACCATAGTGATAGAACTTGAAACGGCTTTATTATGTCAATTTCAAAGAGCTAGCACAAACCGTGTTTGATTTAGGGTTCCAAATACATGTATCCCTATAGGAGAAAACAGAGTGAAACCTAAAAATGAAAACCGTTACTGCAAACGAACGGTTTAACCTAGAAGAACAAAACTTGGTGAGCCTAGTGGTTTTGGTGTACTGATCATTACCTGAAAGAATCATCAGTATTGGGTGAAAAAATGTTTGCTGAGATTTCAGGCAACTCGTAGTTTTTTGAAAGATGGCAATCCCTTTCCATGAAAGCGATTTTCGCCAGTTTCTGCTTAGGGCTATATCAACAGCAAACAAACCATAGAGATAGAACTTGAAACTGCTTTATTGTGTCAAGTTTCAAAGAGGTAGCACAAACCGAGTTTGATTTAGAGGTCCAAATACATGCATCTCTATAGGAGAAAACAGAGTGAAACTTAAAAATGAAAACGGTTACTGCAAACGAACAGTTTAAACTAGAAGAACGAAACTTGGTGAGCCTAGTGGTTTTGGTGTACTGATCATTACCTGAAAGAATCATCAAGATTGGGTGAAAAAATGTTGGCTGAGATTTCAGGAAACTCGTAGTTTTTTGGAAGCTTGGCAACCCCTTTCCATGAAAGTGATTTTCACCAGTCTCTGCTTAGGGCTACAGCAACAGCAAACAAACCATAGAGATAGAACTTGAAACTGCTTTATTGTGTCAAGTTTCAACTAGCTAGCAAAAACCGTGTTTGATTTAGAGTTCCAAATACATGTATCCCTATATGAGAAAACAGAGTGATACCTAAAAATGAAAACGGTTACTGCAAACGAACGGTTTAACCTAGAAGAACGAAATTTGGTGAGCCAAGTGGATTTGGTGTACTCATAATTACCTGAAAGAATCATCAAGATTGGGTGAAAAAATGTTTGCTGAGATTTCAGGCAACTCGTAGTTTTTTGGAAGCTTGGCAACCCCTTCAAATTAAAGTGATTTTCGCCAGTCTCTGCTTAGGGCTACATCAACAGCAAACAAACCTTAGAGAAAGATCTTGAAACTGCTTTATTGTGTCAAGTTTCAAAGAACTAGCACAAACCGTGTTTGATTTAGAGTTCCAAATACATGTATACCTATAGGAGAAAACAGAGTGAAACCTAAAAATGAAAACGGTTACTGCAAACGAACGGTTTAACCTAGAAGAACAAAATTTGGTGAGCCAAGTGGTTTTGGTGTACTGATCATTACCTGAAAGAATCATCAAGATTGGGTGAAAAAATGTTGGCTGAGATTTCAGGCAACTCGAAGTTTTTTGGAACCTTGGCAACCCCTTTCCATGAAAGTGATTTTCGCCAGTCTCTGCTTAGCGCTACATCAACAGCAAAGAAACCATAGAGATAGAACTTGAAGCTGCTTTATTGTTTCAAGTTTCAAAGAGCTAGCACAAACCGTGTGTGATTTAGAGTACCAAATGCATGTATCCCTATAGGAGAAAACAGAGTGATACCTAAAAATGAAAAGGGTTACTGCGAATGAACGGTTTATCCAAGAAGATCGAAATTTGGTGAGCCAAGTGGTTTTGGTATAATGATCATTACCTGAAAGAATCATTATGATTTGTGAAAAAATGTTTGCTGAGATTTCAGGCAAGTCGTAGTTTTTTGGAAGCTTGGCAACCCCTTTTTATGAAAGTGATATTCGCCAGTCTCTGCTTAGGGCTACATCAACAGCAAACAAACCATAGAGATAGAACTTGAATCTTCTTTATTGTGTCAAGTTCCAAAGAGCTACCACAAACCGTGTTTGATTTAGAGTTCCAAATACATGTATCCCTATAGGAGAAAACAGAGTGAAATCTAAAAATGAAAACGGTTACTGCAAACGAACGGTTTAACCTAGAAGAAAGAAATTGGGTGTGCCAAGTGGTTTTGGTGTACTGATCATTACCTGAAAGAATCATCAAAATTGGGTGAAAAAATGTTTGCTGAGATTTCAGGCAACTCGTAGTTTTTTGGAAGCTTGGCAACCCCTTTCCATGAAAGTGATTTTCGCCAGTCTCTGCTTAGCGCTACATCAACAGCAAACAAACCATAGAGATAGAACTTGAAGCTGCTTTATTGTGTCAAGTTTCAAAGAGCTAGCACAAACCGTGTGTGATTTAGAGTTCCAAATGCATGTATCCCTATAGGAGAAAACAGAGTGAAACCTAAAAATGAAAAGGGTTACTGCGAATGAACAGTTTAACCTAGAAGAACGAAATTTGGTGAGCCAAGTGGTTTTGGTATAATGATCATTACCTGAAAGAATCATCATGATTTGTGAAAAAATGTTTGCTGAGATTTCAGGCAACTCATAGTTTTTTGGAAGCTTGGCAACCCCTTTCCATGAAAGTAATTTTCGCCAGTCTCTGCTTAGGGCTACATCAACAGCAAACAAACCATAGTGATAGAACTTGAAACTGCTTTATTTTGTCAAGTTTCAAAGAGCTAGCAAAAACCGTGTTTGATTTAGAGTTCCAAATACATGTATCTCTGTAGGAGAAAAGAGAGTGAAACCTAAAAATGAAAACGGTTACTGCAAAAGAACGGTTTAACCTAGAAGAAAGAAATTGGGTGTGCCAAGTGGTTTTGGTGTACTGATCATTACCTGAAAGAATCATCAAGATTGGGTGAAAAAATGTTTGCTGAGATTTCAGGCAACTCGTAGTTTTTTGGAAGATTGGCAACCCCTTTCTATGAAAGTGATTTTCGCCACTCTCTGCTTAGGGCTACATCAACAGCAAACAAACCATAGAGATAGAACTTGAATCTGCTTTATTGTGTCAAGTTTTAAAGAGATAGCACAAACCGTGTTTGATTTAGAGTTCCAACTACATGTATCCCTATAGGAGAAAACAGAGTGAAACCTAAAAATGAAAACGGTTACTGCAAACGAACGGTTTAACCTAGAAGAACGAAACTTGGTGAGCCTAATAGTTTTGGTGTACTGATCATTACCTGAAAGAATCATGAAGATTGGGTGAAAAAATGTTTGCTGAGAATTCAGGCAACTGGTAGTTTTTTGGAAGCTTGGCAACCCCTTTAAATGGAAGTGATTTTCGCCAGTCTCTGCTTAGGGCTACATCAACAGCAAACAAACCATAGTGATAGAACTTGAAACGGCTTTATTGTGTCAAGTTTCAAAGAGCTAGCACAAACCGTGTGTGATTTAGAGTTCCAAATGCATGTATCCCTATAGGAGAAAACAGAGTGAAACCTAAAAATGAAAACGGTTACTGCAAACGAACGGTTTAACCTAGAAGAACGAAACTTGGTGAGCCTAGTGGTTTTGGTGTACTGATCATTACCTGAAAGAATCATGAAGATTGGGTGAAAAAATGTTTGCTGAAATTTCAGGCAACTGGTAGTTTTTTGGAAGCTTGGCAACCCCTTTAAATGAAAGTGATTTTCGCCAGTCTCTGCTTAGGGCTACATCAACAGCAAACAAACCATAGAGATAGAACTTGAAACTGCTTTATTGTGTCAAGTTTAAAAGAGGTAGCACAAACCGAGTTTGATTTAGAGTTCCAAATACATGTATCTCTATAGGAGAAAACAGAGTGAAACTTAAAAATGAAAACGGTTACTGCAAAAGAACGGTTTAACCTAGAAGAACGAAATTTGGTGAGCCAAGTGGTTTTGGTGTACTGATAATTACCTGAAAGAATCATCAAGATTGGGTGAAAAAATGTTTGCTGAGATTTCAGGCAACTCGTAGTTTTTTGGAAGCTTGGCAACCCCTTTTCGTGAAAGTGATGTTCGCCAGTCTCTGCTTGGGCTAAATTAACAGCAAACAAACCATAGAGATAGAACTTGAAACTGCTTTATTGTGTCAAGTTCAAAGAGCTAGCACAAACCGTGTTTGATTTAGAGTTCCAAATACATGTATCCCTATAGTAGAAAACAGAGTGAAACCTAAAAATGAAAACGGTTACTGCAAACGAACGGTTTAACCTAGAAGAACGAAATTTCGTGAGCCAAGTGGTTTTGGTGTACTGATCATTACCTGAAAGAATCATCAAGATTGGGTAAAAAAATGTGTGCCGAGATTTCAGGGAACTGGTAGTTTTTTGGAAGCTTGGCATCCCCTTTAAATGAAAGTGATTTTCGCCAGTCTCTGCTTAGGGCTACATCAACAGCAAACAAACCATAGAGATAGAACTTGAAACTGCTTTATTGTGTCAAGTTTCAAAGAGCTAGCACAAACCGTGTGTGATTTAGAGTTCCAAATGCATGTATCCCTATAGGAGAAAACAGAGTGAAACCTAAAAATGAAAAGGGTTACTGCGAATGAACGGTTTAACCTAGAAGAACGAAATTTGGTGAGCCAAGTGGTTTCGGTATAATGATCATTACCTGAAAGAATCATCAAGATTGGGTGAAAAAATGTTTGCTGAGATTTCAGGAAACACGTAGTTTTTTGGAAGCTTGACAACCCCTTCAAATTTAAGTGATTTTCGCCAGTCTCTGCTTAGGGCTACATCAACAGCAAACAAACCGTAGAGAAAGATCTTGAAACTGCTTTATTGTGTCAAGTTTCAAAGAGCTAGCACAAACCTTGTTTGATTTAGAGTTCCAAATACATGTATCCCTATAGGAGAAAACAGAGTGAAACCTAAAAATGAAAACGGTTACTGCAAACGAACGGTTTAACCTAGAAGAACGAAATTTGGTGAGCCAAGTGGTTTTGGTGTATTGATCATTACCTGAAAGAATCATCAAGTTTGGGTGAAAAAATGTTGGCTGAGATTTCAGGAAACTCGAAGATTTTTGGAAGCTTGGCAACCCTTTTCCATCAAAGTGATTTCGCCAGTCTCTGCTAAGGGCTACATCAACAGCAAACAAACCATAGAGATAGAACTTGAAACTGCTTTATTGTGTCAAGTTTTCAAGAGCTAGCACAAACCGTGTTTGATTTAGATTTCCAAATACATGTATCCCTATAGGAGAAAACAGAGTGAAACCTAAAAATGAAAACGGTTACTGCAAACGAACGGTTTAACCTAGAAGAACGAAATTTGGTGAGCCAAGTGGTTTTGGTGTACTGAACATTACCTGAAAGAATCATCAAGATTGTGTGAAAAAATGTTTGCTGAGATTTCAGGCAACTCGTAGTTTTTCGGAAGCTTGGCTACCCCTTTCCTTGAAAGTGATTTTCGCCAGTCTCTGCTTAGGGCTACATCAACAGCAAACAAACATTAGATAGTACTTGAAACTGCTTTATTGTGTCAAGTTTCAAAGAGCTAGCACAAACCGTGTTTGATTTAGAGTTCCAAATACATGTATCCCTATAGGAGAAAACAGAGTGAAACCTAAAAATGAAAACGGTTACTGCAAACGAACGGTTTAACCTAGAAGAACGAAATTTGGTGAGCCATGTGGTTTTGGTGTACTGATCATTACTTGAAAGAATCATCAAGATTGGGTGAAAAAATGTTTGCTGAGATTTCAGGCAACTCGTAGTTTTTTGGAAGCTTGGCAACCCCTTTCCATGAAAGTGATTTTCGCCAGTCTCTGGTTAGGGCTACATCAACAGCAAACAACCATAAAGATAGAACTTGAGACTGCTTTATTGTGTCAAGTTTCAAAGAGCTACCACAAACCGTGTTTGATTTAGAGTTCCAAATACATGTATCCCTATAGGAGAAAACACAGTGAAACCTAAAAATGAAAATGGTTACTGCAAAAGAACGGTTTAACCTAGAAGAACGAAATTTGGTGAGCCAAGTGGTTTTGGTGTACTGATCATTACCGGAAAGAATCACCAAGATTGGGTGAAAAAATGTTGGCTGATATTTCAGGCAACTCGTAGTTTTTTGGAAGCTTGGCAACCCCTTTCCATGAAAGTGATTGTCGCCAGTCTCTGCTTAGGGCTACATCAACAGCAAACAAACCATAGAGATAGAACTTGAAACTGCTTTATTGTGTCAAGTTTCAAAGAGCAACAACAAACCGTGTTTGATTTAGAGTTCCAAATACATGTATCCCTATAGGAGAAAACAGAGTGAAACCTAAAAATGAAAACGGTTACTGCAAACGAACGGTTTAACCTAGAAGAACGAAATTTGGTGAGCCAAGTTGTTTTGGTGTACTGATCATTACCTGAAAGAATCATCAAGATTGGGTGAAAAAATGTTTGCTGAGATTTCAGGCAACTCGTAGTTTTTTGGAAGCTTTGCAACCCCTTTCCATGTAAGTGATTTTCGCCAGTCTCTGCTTAGGGCTACATCAACAGCAAACAAACCATAGAGATAGAACTTGAAACTGCTTTATTGTGTCACGTTTCAAAGAGGTAGCACAAACCGTGTTTGATTTAGAGTTCCAAACACATGTATCCCTATAGGAGAAAACAGAGTGAAACCTAAAAATGAAAACGGTTACTGCAAACGAAGGGTTTATCCTAGAAGAACGAAATTTGGTGAGCCAAGTTGTTCTGGTTTACTGATCATTACCTGAAAGAATCATCAAGATTGGGGGAAAAAATGTTGGCTGAGATTTCAAGCAACTCGTAGTTTTTTAGAAGCTTGGCTACCCCTTTCCATGAAAGTGATTTTCGCCAGTCTCTGCTTAGGGCTACATCAACAGCAAACAAACTATAGATAGAACTTGAAACTGCTTTATTGTGTCACGTTTCAAAGACTTAGCACAAACCATTTTTCATTTAGAGTTCCAAATACATGTATCCCTATAGAAGAAAACAGAGTCAAACCTAAAAATGAAAACGGTTACTGCAAACGAACGGTTTAACCTAGAAGAACGAAACGTGGTGAGCCAAGTTGTTTTGGTGTACTGATCATAACCTGAAAGAATCATCAATATTGGGTGAAAAAATCTTGGCTGAGATTTCAGGCAACTCGTAGATTTTTGGAAGCTTGGCTACCTTTTTCCACGAAAGTGGTTTTGGCCAGTCTGCTTAGGGCTACATCAACAGCAAACAAACTATAGATAGTACTTGAAACTACTTTATTGTGTCAATTTTCAAAGAGTTAGCACAAACCGTGTTTCATTTAGAGTTCCAAATACATGTATCCCTATAGGAGAAAACAGAGTGGAACCTAAAAATGAAAACGGTTACTGCAAACGAACGGTTTAACCTAGAAGAACGAAATTTGGTGAGCCAAGTGGTTTTGGTGTACTGATCATTACCTGAAAGAATCATCAAGATTGGGTGAAAAAATCTTGGCTTAGATTTCAGGCAACTCGTTGTTTTTTGGAAGCTTGGCAACCCTTTTCCATGAAAGTGATTTTCGCCAGTCTCTGCTTAGGGCTACATCAACAGCAAACAAACCATAGAGATAGAACATGAAACTGCTTTATTGTGTCAACTTTCAAAGAGCTAGCACAAACCGTGTTTGATTTAGAGTTCCAAATACATGTATCGCTATAGGAGAAAACAGAGTGAAACCTAAAAATGAAAACGGTTACTGCAAACGAACGGTTTAACCTAGAAGAACGAAACTTGGTGAGCCAAGTTGTTTTGGTGTACTGATCATTACCTAAAAGAATCATCAAGATTGGGTGAAAAAATGTTTGCTGAGATTTCAGGCAACTCGTAGTTTTTTGGAAGCTTGCCAACCCCTTTCCATGAAAGTGATTTTCGCCAGTCTCTGTTTAGGGCTACATTAACAGCAAACAAACCATAGAGATAGAACTTGACACTGCTTTATTGTGTCAACTTTCAAAGAGCTAGCACAAACCGTGTTTGATTTAGAGTTCCAAATACATGTACCCCTATAGGAGAAAACAGAGTGAACCTAAAAATGAAAACGGTTACTGCAAACGAACAGTTTAACCTAGAAGAACGAAATTTGGTGAGCCAAGTGGTTTTGGTGTACTGATCATTACCTGAAAGAATCATCAAAATTGGGTGAAAAAATATTGGCTGAGATTTCAGGCAACTCGTAATTTGTTGGAATCTTGGCAACCCCTTTCAATGATGGTGATTTTCGCCAGCGTCTGCTTAGGGCTACATCAACAGCTTACAAACCATAGAGATAGAACTTGAAACTGCTTTATTGTGTCAAGTTTCAAAGAGCTAGCACAAACCGTGTTTGATTTAGAGTTCCAAATACATGTATCCGTATAGGAGAAAACAGAGTGAAACCTAAAAATTAAAACGGTAACTGCAAACGAATGGTTTAACCTAGAAGAACGAAACTTGGTGAGCCTAGTGGTTTTGGTGTACTGATCATTACCTGAAAGAATCATCAAGATTGTGTGAAAAAATGTTGCCTGAGTTTTCAGGGAACTCGTAGTTTTTTGGAAGCTTGGCAACCCCTATCCATGAAAGTGATTTTCGCCAGTCTCTGCTTAGGGCTAATTCAACAGCAAACAAACCATAGAGATAGAACTTGAAACTTCTTTATTGTGTCAAGTTTCAAAGAGCTAGCACCAACCGTGTTTGATTTAGAGTTCCAAATACATGTATCCCTATAGGAGAAAACAGAGTGAAACCTAAAAATTAAAACGGTTACTGCAAACGAACGGTTTAACCTAAAAGAACGAAACTTGGTGAGCCAAGTGGTTTTGGTGTACTGATCATTACCTGAAAGAATCATCAAGATTGGGTGAAAAAATGTTTGCTGAGATTTCAGGCAACTCGTAGTTTTTTGGAAGCTTGGCAACCCCTTTTTATGAAAGTGATTTTCGCCAGTCTCTGCTTAGGGCTACATCAACAGCAAACAAACCATAGAGATAGAACTTGAAACTGCTTTCTTGTGTCAAGTTTCAAAGAGGTAGCACAAACCGTGTTTGATTTAGAGTTCCAAACACATGTATCTTTATAGGAGAAAACAGAATGAAACCTAAAAATGAAAACGGTTACTGCAAACGAACGGTATAAAGTAGAAGAACGAAATTTGGTGAACCAAGTGGTTTTGGTGTACTGATCATTACCTGAAAAAATCATCAAGATTGGGTGAAAAAATGTTGGCTGATATTTCAGGCAACTCGTAGTTTTTTGGAAGCTTGGCTACCCCTTTCCATGAAAGTGATTTTCGCCAGTCTCTGCTTAGGGGTACATCAACAGCAAACAAACATTAGATAGTACTTTAAACTGCTTTATTGTGTCAAGTTTCAAAGAGCTAGCACAAAGCGTGTTTGATTTAGAGTTCCAAATACATGTATCCCTATAGGAGAAAACAGAGTGAAACCTAAAAATGAAAACGGTTACTGCAAACGAACGGTTTAAACTAGAAGAACGAAATTTGGTGAACCAAGTGGTTTTGGTGTACTGATCATTACCTGAAAGAATCATCAAGATTGGGTGAAAAAATGTTTGCTGAGATTTCAGGCAACTCGTAGTTTTTTGGAAGCTTGGCAACCCCTTTCCATGAAAGTGATTTTCGCCAGTCTCTGCTTAGGGCTACATCAACAGCAAAGAAACCATAGAGATAGATCTTGAAACTGCTTTATTGTGTCAAGTTTCAAAGAGCTAGCACAAACCGTGTTTGATTTAGACTTCCAAATACATGTATCCCTATAGGAGAAAACAGAGTGAAATCTAAAAATGAAAACGGTCACTGCAAACGAACGGTTTAACCTAGAAGAACGAAACTTGGTGAGCCAAGTGGTTTTGGTGTACTGATTATTACCTGAACGAATCATCAAAATTGGGTGAAAATATGTTTGCTGAGATTTCAGGCAACTCGTAGTTTTTTGGAAGCTTGGCAACACCTTTAAATGAAAGTGATTTTCTCCAGTCTCTACTTAGGGCTATATCAACAGCAAACAAACCATAGAGATAGATCTTTAAACTGCTTTATTGTGTCAAGTTTCAAAGAGCTAGCACAAACCGTGTTTGATTTAGAGTTCCAAATACATGTATCCCTATAGGAGAAAACAGAGTGAAACCTAAAAATGAAAACGGTTACTGCAAACGAACGGTTTAACCTAGAAGAACGAAATTTGGTGAGCCAAGTGGTTTTGGTGTACTCATCATTCCCTGAAAGAATCATCAAGATCGGGTGAAAAAATGTTTGCTAAGATTTCAGGCAACTCGTAGTTTTTTGGAAGCTTGGCAACCCCTTTCCATGAAAGTGATTTTCGCCAGTCTCTGCTTAGGGCTACATCAACAGCAAACAAACCATAGAGATAGAAGTTGAATATGCTCTATTGTGTCAAGTTTCAAAGAGCTAGCACAAACCGTGTTTGATTTAGAGTTCCAAATACATGTATCCCTATAGGAGAAAACAGAGTGAAACCTAAAAATGAAAATCGTTACTGCAAACGAACAATTTAACCTAGAAGAACGAAATTTGGTGAGCCAAGTGGTTTTGGTGTCCTGATCATTACCTGAAAAATCAAAAAGATTGAGTGAAAAATGTTTGCTGAGATTTCAGGCAACACGTAGTTTTTTGGAAGCTTAGCAACCCCTTTCCATGAAAGTGATTTTCGCCAGTCTCTGCTTAAGGCTACATCAACAGCAAAAGAACCATAGAGATAGAACTTGAATCTGCTTTATTGTGTCAAGTTCCAAAGAGCTAGCACAATCAGTGTTTGATTTAGAGTTCCAAATACATGTATCCCTGTAGGAGAAAACAGAGTGAAACCTAAAAATGAAAACGGTTACTGCAAACGAACGGTTTAACTTAGAAAAACGAAATTGGGTTAGCCAAGTGGTTTTGGTGTACTGATCATTACCTGAAAGAATCATCAAGATTGGGTGCAAAAATGTTTGCTGAGATTTCAGGGAACTCATAGTTTTTTGGAAGCTTGGCAACCCCTTTCCATGAAAGTGATTTTCGCCAGTCTCTGCTTAGGGCTACATCAACAGCAAACAAACCATACAGATAGAACTTGAAACTGCTTTATTCTGTCAAGTTTCAAAGAGCTAGCACAAACCGTGTTTGATTTAGATTTCCAAATACATCTATCCCTATAGGAGAAAACAGAGTGAAACCTAAAAATGAAAACGGTTACTGCAAACGAACGGTTTAACCTAGAATAACAAAATTTGGTGGGCCAAGTGGTTTTGGTATACTGATCACTACCTGAAAGAATCATCAAGATTTGGTGAAAATATGTTTGCTGAGATTTAAGGAAACAGGTAGTTTTTTGGAAGCTTGGCAACCCCTTTAAATGAAAGTGATTTTCGCCAGTCTCTGCTTAGGGCTACATCAACAGCAAAGAAACCACACAGATAGAACTTGAACCTGCTTTATTGTGTCAACTTTCAAAGAGCTAGCACAAACCGTGTTTGATTTAGAGTTCCAAATACATGTATCCCTATAGGAGAAAACAGAGTGAAACCTAAAAATGAAAACGGTTACTGCAAATGAACGGTTTAACCTAGAAAAACGAAATTTGGTAAGCCAAGTGGTTTTGCTGTACTGATCATTACCTGAAAGAATCATCAAGATTGGGTGAAAAAATGTGTGCTGAGATTTCAGGCAACTCGTAGTTTTTTGAAGCTTGGAAACCCCTTTAAATGAAAGTGATTTTCGCCAGTCTATGCTTAGGGCTACATGAACAGCAAACAAACCATAGAGATAGAACTTGAATCTGCTTTATTGTGTCAAGTTCCAAAGAGAAAGCACCAACCGTGTTTGATTTAGAGTTCCAAATACATGTATCCCTATAGGAGAAAACAAATTGAAACCTAAAAATGAAAACTGTTTCTGCAAACGAAGGGTTTAACCTAGAAGAACGAAATTTGGTGAGCCAAGTGGTTTTGGTGTACTGATCATTACCTGAAAGAATCATCAAGATTGGGTTAAAAAATGTTTGCTGAGATTTCAGGCAACTCATAGTTTTTTAGAAGCTTGGCAAACCATTTCCATGAAAGTGATTTTCGCCAGTCTCTGCTTAGGGTTACATCAACAGCAAACAAACCATAGAGATAGAACTTGAAACTGCTTTATTGTGTCAAGTTTCAAAGAGCTAGCACAAACAGAGTTTTTATTTGGAGTTCCAAATACATGTATCCCTATAGGAAAAAAAAGAGTGAAACCTAAAAATGAAAACAGTTACTGCAAACGAACGCTTTAAACTAGAAAAACGAAATTTTGTGAGCCAAGTGGTTTTGGTGTACTGATCATTACTTGAAAGAATCATCAAGATTGGGTGAAAAAATGTTTGCTGAGATTTCAGGAACTCGTAGTTTTATGGAAGCTTGGCAACCCCTTTCCATGAAAGTGATTTTCGCCAGTTTCTGCTTAGGGCTACATCAACAGAAAACAAACTGTAGAGATAGAACTTGAAACTGCTTTATTGTGTCAACTTTCAAAGAGCTAGCACAAACTGTGTTTGATTTAGAGTTCCAAATACATGTATCCCTATAGGAGAAAACAGAGTGAAACCTAAAAATGAAACCGGTTACTGCAAACGAACGGTTTAAGCTAGAAGAACGAAATTTGATGAGCCAAGTGGTTTTGGTGTACTGATCATTACCTGAAAGAATCATCAAGATTGGGTGAAAAAATGTTTGCTGAGATTTCAGGAAACTCGTAGTTTTATGGAGGCATGACAACCTCTTTCCATGAAAGTGACTTTTGCCAGTCTCTGCTTAGGGCTACATCAACAGCAAACAAACCACAGAGATAGAACTTGATTCTGCTTTATTGTGTCAAGTTTCAAACAGCTAGCACAAACCGTGTATGATTTAGGGTTCCAAATACATGTATTCCCATAGGAGAAAACAGAGTGAAACCTAAAAATGAAAACGGTTACTGCAAACGAACGGTTTAACCTAGAAGAACGAAATTTGGTTAGCCAAGTAGTTTTGGTGTACTGATCATTACCTGAAAGAATCATCAAGATTGGGTGAAAAAATGTTTGCTGAGATTTCAGGCAACTCGTAGTTTTTTGGAAACTTAGCAACCTCTTTTCATGAAAGTGATTTTCGCCAGTCTCTGCTTAGGGCTACATCAACAGCAAACAAACCATAGAGATAGAACTTGAAACTGCTTTATTGTGTCAAGTTTCAAAGAGCTAGCACAAACAGAGTTTTTATTTGGAGTTCCAAATACATGTATCCCTATAGGAAAAAAAAGAGTGAAACCTAAAAATGAAAACAGTTACTGCAAACGAACGCTTTAAACTAGAAAAACGAAATTTTGTGAGCCAAGTGGTTTTGGTGTACTGATCATTACTTGAAAGAATCATCAAGATTGGGTGAAAAAATGTTTGCTGAGATTTCAGGAACTCGTAGTTTTATGGAAGCTTGGCAACCCCTTTGATGAAAGTGATTTTCGCCAGTTTCTGCTTAGGGCTACATCAACAGAAAACAAACCGTAGAGATAGAACTTGAAACTGCTTTATTGTGTCAACTTTCAAAGAGCTAGCACAAACTGTGTTTGATTTAGAGTTCCAAATACATGTATCCCTATAGGAGAAAACAGAGTGAAACCTAAAAATGAAACCGGTTACTGCAAACGAACGGTTTAAGCTAGAAGAACGAAATTTGATGAGCCAAGTGGTTTTGGTGTACTGATCATTACCTGAAAGAATCATCAAGATTGGGTGAAAAAATGTTTGCTGAGATTTCAGGAAATTCGTATTTTTTTTGGAAGCTTGGCAACCCCTTTCCATGAAACTGATTTTCGCCAGTCTCTGCTTAGGGCTACATCAACAGCAAACAAACCATAGAGATAGAACTTGAAACTGCTTTGTTGTGTCAAGTTTCAAAGTGCTAGCACAAACCGTGTTTGATTTAGAGTTCCAAATACATGTATCCTTATAGGAGAAAACAGAGTGAAACCTAATAATGAAAACGGTTACTGCAAAAAACGGTTTAACCTAGAAGAACGAAATTTGGTGAGCCAAGTGGTTTCATTGTGATGATTATTACCTAAAAGAATCATCAAGATTGGGTGAAAAAATGTTGGCTGAAATTTCAGGCAACGCGTAGTTTTTTGGAAGCTTGGCAACCCCTTTCTATGAAAGTGATTTTCGCCAGTCTCTGCTTAGCGCTACATCAACAGCAAACAAACCATAGAGATAGAACTTGAAACTGCTTTATTGTGTCAAGTTTCAAAGAGCTAGCACAAACCGTGTTTGATTTAGAGTTCCAAATACATGTATCCTTATAGGAGAAAACAGAGTGAAACCTAAAAATGAAAACGGTTACTGCAAACGAATGGTTTAACCTAGAAGAACGAAATTTGGTGAGCCAAGTGGTTTTGGTGTACTGATCATTACCTGAAAGAATCATCAAGATTGGGTGAAAAAAGGTGTGCTTAGATTTCAGGGAACTCGTAGTTTTTTGGAAGCTTGGCAACCCCTTTCCATGTAAGTGATTTTCGCCAGTCTCTGCTTAGGGCTACATCAACAGCAAACAAACCATAGAGATAGAACTTGAAACTGCTTTGTTGTATCAAGTTTCACAGACCTAGCACAAACCGTGTTTGATTTAGAGTTCCAAATACATGTATCCCTATAGGAGAAAACAGAGTGAAACCTAAAAATGAAACCGGTTACTGCAAACGAAAGTTTTAACCTAGAAGAACGAAATTTGGTGAGCCAAGTGGTTTTGGTGTACTTATCATTACCTGATAGAATCATCAAGATTGGGTGAAAAAATGTTTGCTGAGATTTCAGGGAACTCGTAGTTTTTTGGAAGCTTGGCAACCCCTTTTTAGGAAAGTGATTTTCCCCAGTCTCTGCTTAGGGCTACATCAACAGCAAACAAACCATAGATATAGAACTTGAAACTGCTTTGTTGTGTCAAGTTTCAAAGAGCTAGCACAAACCGTGTTTGATTTAGAGTTCCAAATACATGTATCCCTATAGGAGAAAACAGAGTGAAACCTAAAAATGAAAACGGTTACTGCAAACGAACGGTTTAACCTAGAAGAACGAAATTTGGTGAGCCAAGTGGTTTTGGTGTACTCATCATTACCTGAAAGAATCATCAAGATTGGGTGAAAAAATGTTTGCTGAGCTTTCAGGCAACTCGTAGTTTTTTGGAAGCTTGGCAACCCCTTTCCATGAAAGTGATTTTCGCAAGTCTCTGCATAGGGCTACATCAACAACAAACAAACCACAGAGATAGAACTTGAATCTGCTTTACTGTGTGACGTTCCAAAGAGCTAGCACAAACCGTGTTTGATGTAGTGTTCCAAATACATGTATCCCTATAAGAGAAAAAAGAGTGAAACCTTAAACTTAAAACCGTTACTGCAAACGAACGGTTTAAACTAGAAGAACGAAATTTGGTGAGCCAAGTGGTTTTGGTGTACTGATCATTACCTGAAAGAATCATCAAGATTGGGTGAAAAAATATTTGCTGAGGTTTCAGGCAACTCGTAGTTTTTTGAAAGCTTGGCAACCCCTTTCCATGAAAGTGATTTTCGCCAGTCTCTGCTTAGGGCTACATCAACAGCAAACAAACCATAGAGATGGAACTTTATTCTGCTTTATTGTGTCAAGTTCTAAAGAGCTAGCACAAACCGTGTTTGATTTAGAGTTCCAAATACATGTATCCCTATAGGAGAAAACAGAGTGAAACCTAAAAATGAAAACGGTTACTGCAAACGAACGGTTTAACCTAGAAGAACGAAATTGGGTGAGCCAAGTGGTTTTGGTGTACTGATCATTAGCTAAAAGCATCATCAAGATTGGGTGAAAAAATGTTTGTTGAGATTTCAGGCAACACGTAGTTTTTTGGAAGCTTGGCAACCCCTTTCCATGAAAGTGATTTTCACCAGTCTCTCCTTAGGGCTACATCAACAACAAACAAACCATAGTGATATGTGGTGAGCCGTTCCTGCGGACTGTGGTCGCCATTACATGATGGCGCTGGCTCCGTTGTGGTTTGTGAAGGACAACTCCATATCAAAGAGAGTTGGAATGTTCCCAGCTCCTTATCAGAGAAAGTTGGCGTGTCATTTTCTAGCACCCTGTGAGAAGGGTACACGTGGCAGCTTTGCATTGGGGTTCGCGGTGCTTTATTAAGGCTGGGAGGGGCATCCGAAGTTTAGTAGAAGTAGGAGTAGAAGAAGTATGAGAAATATATCAAGGGCCTGAATAAACTAATGAAAGAAGATTCCTGAGTCGCGTCTTCCTTGCGGGCAAGGTGGGACGTGACTGTGATAGAACTTGAAACTGCTTTATTGTGTCAAGTTTCAAAGAGCTAGCACAAACCGTGTTTGATTTAGAGTTCCAAATACATGTATCCCTAAAGGAGAAAACAGAGTGAAACCTAAAAATGAAAACGGTTACTGAAAACGAACGGTTTAACCTAGAAGAATGAAATTTGGTGAGCCAAGTGGTTTTGGTATTCTGATCATTTCCTGAAAGAATCATCAAGATTGGGTGAAAAAATGTTTGCTGAGACTTCAGGCAACATGTAGTTTTTTGGAAGACTGGCAACCTCTTTAAATGAAAGTAATTTTTGCCAGTCTCTGCTTAGGGCTACATCAACAGCAAACAAACCATAGAGATAGAACTTGAAACTGCTTTAATGTGTAAAGTTTCAAAGAGCTAGCACAAACCCTGTTTGATTTAGAGTTCCAAATACATGTATCCGTATAGAAGAAAACAGAGTGAAACCTAAAAATGAAAACGGTTACTGCAAACGAACGGTTTAACCTAGAAGAACGAAATTTGGTAAGCCAAGTGGTTTAGGTGTACTGATCATTACCTGAAAGAATCATCAAGATTGGGTGAAAAAATGTTGGCTGAGATTTCAGGCAACTCGTAGTTTTTTGAAAGCTTGGCAACCCCTTTCCATGAAAGTGATTTTCGCCAGTCTCTGCTTAGGGCTACATCAACAGCAAACAAACCATAGAGAAAGAACATGAAACTTCTTTATTATGTCAAGTTTCAAAGAGCTAGCACAAACCGTGTTTGATTTGGAGTTCGAAATACATGTATCCCTATAGGAGAAAACAGAGTGAAACCTAAAAATGAAAACGGTTACTGCCAACGAATGGTTTAACGTAGAAGAACGAAATTTGGTGAGCCAAGTGGTTTTGGTGTACTGATCATTACCTGAAAGAATCATAAAGATTGGGGGAAAAAATGTTTGCTGAGATTTCAGGCAACTCGTAGTTTTTTGGAAGCTTGGCAACCCCTTTCCATGAAAGTGATTTTCGCCAGTCTCTGCTTAGGGCTACATCAACAGCAAACAAACCATAGAGATAGAAGTTGAAACTGCTTTATTGTGTCAAGTTTCAAAGAGCTAGCACAAACCCTGTTTCATTTAGAGTTCCAAATACATGTATCCCTATTTGAGAAAACAGAGTGAAACCTAAAAATGAAAACGGTTACTGCAAACGAACGGTTTAACCTAGAAGAATGAAATTTGGTGAGCCAAGTGGTTTTGGTGTACTGATCATTACCTGAAAGAATCATCAAGATTGGGTCAAAAAATGTTGGCTGAGATTTCAGGCAACTCGTAGTTTTTTGAAAGCTTGGCAACCCCTTTCCATGAAACTGATTTTCCCCAGTCTCTGCTTAGGGCTACATCAACAGCAACCAAACCCTAGAGATAAAACTTGAAACTGCTTTATTGTGTCAAGTTTCAAAGAGCTAGCACAAACCGTGTTTGATTGAGAGTTCCAAATACATGTATCCCTATAGGAGAAAACAGAGTGAAACCTAAAATGAAAACGGTTACTGCAAACGAACGGTTTAACCTTGAAGAACGAAATTTGGTGAGCCACGTGGTTTTGGTGTACTGATCATTACCTGAAAGAATCATCAAGATTGGGTGAAAAAATGTTGGCTGAGATTTCAGGCAACTCGTAGTTTTTTGGAAGCTTGGCAACCCCTTTCAATGAAAGTGATTTTCGCCAGTCTCTGCTTAGGGCTACATCAACAGCAAACAAACCATAGAGATAGAACTAGAAACTGCTTCATTTTGTCAAGTTTCAAAAAGCTAGCACAAACCGTGTTTGATTTAGAGTTCCAAATACATGTATCCCTATAGGAGAAAACAGAGTGAAACCTAAAATGAAAACGGTTACTGCAAACGAACGGTTTAACCTAGAAAAACGAAATTTGGTGAGCCTAGTGGGTTTGGTGTACAGATCATTACCTGAAAGAATCATCAAGATTGGGTGAAAAAATATAGGCTGAGATTTCAGGCAACTCGTAGTTTTTTGAATGCTTGGCAAAGTTTTTCCATGAAAGTGATGTTCGCCAGTCTCTGCTTAGGGCTACATCAACAGCAAACAAACCATAGAGAAAGAACATGAAACTTCTTTATTGTGTCAAGTTTCAAAGAGCTAGCACAAACCGTGTTTGATTTGGAGTTCCAAATACATGTATCCCTATAGGAGAAAACAGAGTGAAACCTAAAAATGAAAACGGTTACTGCCAACGAATGGTTTAACGTAGAAGAACGAAATTTGGTGAGCCAAGTGGTTTTGGTGTACTGATCATTACCTGAAAGAATCATAAAGATTGGGTGAAAAAATGTTTGCAGAGATTTCAGGCAACTCGTAGTTTTTTGGAAGCTTGGCAACCCCTTTCCATGAAAGTGATTTTCGCCAGTCTCTGCTTAGGGCTACATCAACAGCAAACAAACCATAGATATAGAAGTTGAAACTGCTTTATTGTGTCAATTTTCAAAGAGCTAGCACAAACCCTGTTTCATTTAGAGTTCCAAATACATGTATCCCTATTTGAGAAAACAGAGTGAAACCTAAAAATGAAAACGGTTACTGCAAACGAACGGTTTAACCTAGAAGAATGAAATTTGGTGAGCCAAGTGGTTTTGGTGTACTGATCATTACCTGAAAGAATCATCAAGATTGGGTCAAAAAATGTTGGCTGAGATTTCAGGCAACTCGTAGTTTTTTGAAAGCTTGGCAACCCCTTTCCATGAAAGTGATTGTCGCCAGTCTCTGCTTAGGGCTACATCAACAGCAAACAAACCATAGAGATAGAACTTGAAACTGCTTTATTGTCTCAAGTTTCAAAGAGCTAGCACAAAGCCTGTTTCATTTAGAGTTCCAAATACATGTATCCCTATAGGAGAAAACAGAGTGAAACCTAAAAATGAAAACGGTTACTGCAAACGAACGGTTTAACCTAGAAGAACGAAATTTGGTGAGCCTAGTGGGTTTGGTGTACTGATCATTACCTGAAAGAATCATCAAGATTGGGTGAAAAAATGTTTCCTGAGATTTCAGGCAACACGTAGTTTTTTGGAAGCTTGGCAACCCCTTTCCAAGAAAGTGATTTTCGCCAGTCTCTGCTTAGGGCTACATCAACACCAAACAAACCATAGAGATAGAACTTGAAACTGCTTTATTATGTCAAGTTTCAAAGAGCTAGCACAAACCGTGTTTGATTTAGAGTTCCAAATACATCTATCCCTATAGTAGAAAACAGAGTGAAACCTAAAAATGAAAACGGTTACTGCAAACGAACGGTTTAACCTAGAAGAATGAAATTTGGTGAGCCAAGTGGTTTTGGTGTACTGATCATTACCTGAAAGAATCATCAAGATTGGGTGAAAAAATGTTGGCTGAGATTTCAGGCAACTCGTAGTTTTTTGAAAGCTTGGCAACCCGTTTCCATGAAAGTGATTTTCGCCAGTCTCTTCTTAGGGCTACATCAACAGCAAACAAACCATAGAGATAGAACTTGAAACTGCTTTATTGTGTCAAGTTTCAAAGAGCTAGCACAAACCCTGTCTCATTTAGAGTTCCAAATACATGTATCCCTATAGGAGAAAACAGAGTGAAACCTAAAAATGAAAACGGTTACTGCAAACGAACGGTTTAACCTAGAAGAACGAAATTTGGTGAGCCTAGTGGGTTTGGTGTACTGATCATTACCTGAAAGAATCATCAAGATTGGGTGAAAAAATGTTTCCTGAGATTTCAGGCAACTCGTAGTTTTTTGGAAGCTTGGCAACCCCTTTGAATGAAAGTGATTTTCGCCAGTCTCTGCTTATTGCTACATCAACAGCAAACAAACCGTAGAGATAGAACTTGAAACTGCTTTATTGTGTCAAGTGTCAAAGAGCTAGCAAGAACCATGTTTGAGTTAGAGTTCCAAATACATGTATCCCTATAGTAGAAAACAGAGTGAAACCTAAAAATGAAAACGGTTACTGCAAACGAACGGTTTAACCTAGAAGAACGAAATTTGGTGAGCCTAGTGGGTTTGGTGTACTGATCATTACCTGAAAGAATCATCAAGAGTGGGTCAAAAAATGTTGGCTGAGATTTCAGGCAACACGTAGTTTTTGGAAGCTTCCAACCCCTTTCCATGAAAGTGATTTTCGCCAGTCTCTGCTTAGGGCTACATCAACAGCAAACAAACCATAGAGATAGAACTTGAAACTGCTTTATTGTGTCAAGTTTCAAAGAGCTAGCACAAACCGTGTTTGATTTAGAGTTCCAAATACATGTATCCCTATAGGAGAAAACAGAGTGAAACCTAAAAATGAAAACGGTTACTGCAAACGAACGGTTTAACCTAGAAGAATGAAATTTGGTGAGCCAAGTGGTTTTGGTGTACTGATCATTACCTGAAAGAATCATCAAGATTGGGTGAAAAAATGTTGGCTGAGATTTCAGGCAACTCGTAGTTTTTTGAAAGCTTGGCAACCCCTTTCCATGAAAG
Source organism: Ictidomys tridecemlineatus (assembly GCF_052094955.1). Lineage (NCBI taxonomy): Eukaryota > Metazoa > Chordata > Mammalia > Rodentia > Sciuridae > Ictidomys > Ictidomys tridecemlineatus. The sequence goes on from NW_027521262.1 coordinate 32,786, forward strand.
TGATTTTCGCCAGTCTCTGCTTAGGGCTACATCAACAGCAAACAAACCATAGAGAAAGAACTTGAAACTGCTTTATTGTGTCAAGTTTCAAAGAGCTAGCACAATCCGTGTTTGATTTAGAGTTCCAAATACATGTATCCCTATAGGAGAAAACAGAGTGAAACCTAAACATAAAAACGGTTACTGCAAACGAACGGTTTAACCTAGAAGAACGAAATTTGGTGAGCCTAGTGGGTTTGGTGTACTGATCATTACCTGAAAGGATCATGAAGATTGGGTGAAAAACTATAGGCTGAGATTTCAGGAAACTCGTAGTTTTTTGAAAGCTTGGCAACCTTTTTCCATAAAAGTGATATTCGCCAGTCTCTGCTTAGGGCTACATCAACAGCAAACAAACCATAGAGAAAGAACATGAAACTGCTTTATTTTTTCAAGTTTCAAAGAGCTAGCACAAACTGTGTTTGATTTGGAGTTCCAAATACATGTATCCCTATAGGAGAAAACAGAGTGAAACCTAAAAATGAAAACGGTTACTGCCAACGAATGGTTTAACCTAGAAGAACGAAAGTTGGTGAGCAAAGTCGTTTTGGTGTACTGATTATTACCTGAAAGAATCATCAAGATTGGGTGAAAAAATGTTGGCTGAGATCTCAGGAAACTCGTAGTTATTTGGAAACTTGGCAACCCCTTTCCATGAAAGTGATTATCGCCAGTCTCTTCTTAGGGCTACATCAACAGCAAACAAACCATAGAGATAGAACTTGAAACTGCTTTATTGTTTCAAGTTTCAAAGAGCTAGCACAAACCGTATTTGATTTAGAGTTCCAAATACATGTATTCCTATAGGAGAAAACAGAGTGAAACCTGAAAATGAAAACGGTTACTGCAAACGAACGGTTTGACCTAGAAGAATGATTTGGTGAGCCAAGTGGTTTAGGTGTTCTGATCATTACCTGAAAGAATCATCAAGATTGGGTGAAAAAATGTTTGCTGAGATTTCAGGCAACTCGTAGTTTTTTGGAAGCTTGGCAACCCCTTTCCATGATAGTGATTATCGCCAGTCTCTGCTTAGGGCTACATCAACAGCAAACAAACCATTGAGATAGAACTTGAAACTTCTGTATTGTGTCAAGTTTCAAAGAGCTAGCACAAACCGTGTTTGATATAGAGTTCCAAATACATGTATCCCTATAGGAGAAAACAGAGTGAAACCTAAAAATTAAAACGCCAACTGCAAACGAACGCTTTAACCTAGAAGAACGAAATTTAGTGAGCCAAGCGGTTTTGGTGTACTGATCGTTACCTGAAAGAATCATCAAGATTGGGTGAAAATATGTTGGCTGATATTTCAGGCAACTCGTAGTTTTTTGGAAGCTTGGCAACCCCTTTCCATGAAAGTGATTTTCGCCAGTCTATGTTTAGGGCTACATCAACAACAAACAAACCATAGAGATAGAACTAGAAACTGCTTTATTGTGTCAAATTTCAAAGAGCTAGCACAAACCGTATTTGATTTAGAGTTCCAAATACATGTATCCCTATAGGAGAAAACAGTGTAAAACCTAAATATGAAAACGGTTACTGTAAACGAACGTTTTAACCTAGAAGAATTATTTGGTGAGCCAAGTGGTTTAGGTGTTCTGATCATTACCTGAAAGAATCATCAAGATTGGGTGAAAAAATATTTTCTGAGATTTCAGGCAACTCATAGTTTTTTGGAAGCTTGGCAACCCCTTTCCATGAAAGTAATTATCGCCAGTCTCTGCTTAGGGCTACATCAACAGCAAACAAACCATAGAGATAGAACTTGAAACTGCTTTATTGTGTCAAGTTTCAAAGAGCTAGCACAATCCGTGTTTGATTTAGAGTTCCAAATACATGTATCCCTATAGGAGAAAACAGAGTGAAACCTAAAAATGAAAACGGTTACTGGAAACAAACGGTTTAACCTAGAAGAACGAAATTTGGTGAGCCTAGTGGGTTTGGTGTACTGATCATTACCTGAAGGAATCATCAACATTGGGTGAAAAACTATAGGCTGTGATTTCAGGCAACTTGTAGTTTTTTGAAAGCTTGGCAACCTTTTTCCATGAAAGTGATTTTCGCCAGTCTCTGCTTAGGGCTACATCAACAGCAAACAAACCATAGAGAAAGAACATGAAACTGCTTTATTGTGTCAAGTTTCAAAGAGCTAGCACAAACCGTGTTTGATTTGGAGTTCCACATACATGTATCCCTATAGGAGAAAACAGAGTGAAACCTAAAAATTAAAACGGTTACTGCCAACGAATGGTTTAACCTAGAAGAACGAAAGTTGGTGAGCCAAGTGGTTTTGGTGTACTGATTATTACCTGAAAGAATCAGCAAGATTGGGTGAAAAAATGTTGGCTGAGATCTCAGGAAACTCGTAGTTTTTTGGAACCTTGGCAACCCCTTTCCATGAAAGTGATTTTCGCCAGTCTCTGCTTAGGGCTACATCAACAGCAAACAATCCTTAGAGATAGAACTTGAAACTGCTTTATTGTGTCAAGTTTCAAAGAGCTAGCACAAACCGTATTTGATTTAGAGTTCCAAATACATGTATTCCTATAGGAGAAAACAGAGTGAAACCTAAAAATGAAAACGGTTACTGCAAACGAACGGTTTAACCTAGAAGAACGAAATTTGGTGAGCCAAGGGGTTTTGGTGTACTGATCATTACCTGAAAGAATCATCTAGATTGGGTGAAAAAATGTTGGCTGAGATTTCAGGCAACTCGTAGTTTTTTAGAAGCTTGGAAACCCCTTTCCATGAAAGTGATTTTCGCCAGTCTCTGCTTAGGGCTACATCAACAGCAAAAAACGATAGAGATAGAACTTGAAACTGCTTTATTGTGTCAAGTTTCAAAGAGCTAGCACAAACCGTGTTTGATTGAGAGTTCCAAATACATGTATCCCTATAGGAGAAAACACAGTGAAACCTAAAAAAGAAAACGGAAACTACAAACGAACGGTTTAACCTAGAAGAACGAAATTTGGTGAGCCAAGTGGTTTTGGTGTTCTGATCATTACCTGAAAGAATCATCAAGATTGGGTGAAAAAATGTTGGCTGAGATTTCAGGCAACTCGTAGTCTTTTGGAAGCTTGGCAACCCCTTTCCATGAAAGTGATTTTCGCCAGTCTCTGCTTATGGATACATCAACAGCAAACAAACCATAGAGATAGAACTTGAAACTGCTTTATTGTCTTAAGTTTCAAAGAGCTAGCACAAACCGTGTTTGATTTAGAGTTCCAAATACATGTATCCCTATAGGAGAAAACAGAGTGTAACCTAAAAATGAAAACGGTTACTGCAAACGAACGGTTTAACCTAGAAGAACGAAATTTGGTGAGCCAAGTGGTTTTGTGTATTGATCATTATCTGAAAGAATCATCAAGATTGGGTGAAAAAATGTTGGCTGAGATTTCAGGCAACTCGTAGTTTTTTTGAAGCTTGGCAACCCCTTTCCATGAAAGTGATTTTCGCCAGCCTCTGCTTAGGGCTACATCAACAGCAAACAAACCATAGAGATAGAACTTGAAACTGCTTTATTGTGTCAAGTTTCAAAAAGCTAGCACAAACCGTGTTTGATTTAGAGTTCCAAGTACATGTATCCCTATAGGAGAAAACAGAGTGAAACCTGAAAATGAAAACGGTTACTGCAAACGAACGGTTTGACCTAGAAGAAAGAAACTTGGTGAGCTTAGTGGTTTTGGTGTACTGATCATTACCTGAAAGAATCATCAAGATTGGGTGAAAAAATGTTTGCTGAGATTTCAGGCAACTCGTAGTTTTTTGGAAGCTTGGCAACCCCTTTCCATGAAAGTGATTTCGCCAGTCTCTGCTTAGGGCTACATCAACAACAAACAAACCATAGAGATAGAACTAGAAACTGCTTTATTGTGTCAAATTTCAAAGTGCTAGCACAAACCGTGTTTGATTTAGAGTTCCAAATACATGTATCCCTATAGGAGAAAACAGAGTAAAACCTAAAAATGAAAACTGTTACTGCAAAAGAACTGTTTAACCTAGAAGAATGATTTGGTGAGCCAAGTGGTTTAAGTGTTCTGATCATTACCTGAAAGAATCATCAAGATTGGGTGAAAAAATGTTTGCTGAGATTTCAGGCAACTCGTAGTTTTTTGGAAGCTTGGCAACCCCTTTCCATGAAAGTGATTATCGCCAGTCTCTGCTTAGGGCTACATCAACAGCAAACAAACCATTGAGATAGAACTTGAAAATTCTTTATTGTGTCAAGTTTCAAAGAGCTAGCACAAACCGTGTTTGATTTAGAGTTCCAAATACATGTATCCCTATAGGAGAAAACAGAGTGAAAGCTAAAAATGAAAACGGTTACTGCAAACGAAGGGTTTAACCTAGAAGAACGAAATTTGGTGAGCCAAGTGGTTTTGGTGTACTGATCATTACCTGAAAGAATCATCAAGATTGGGTGAAAAAATGTTGGCTGAGATTTCAGGAAACTCGTAGTTTTTTGGAAGCTTGGCAACCCCTTTCCATTAAAGTGATTTTCGCCAGTCTCTGCTTAGGGCTACATTAACAGCAAACAAACCATAGAGATAGAAGTTGAAACTGCTTTATTGTGTCATGTTTCAAAGAGCTAGGATAAACCGTGTTTGATTTAGAGTTCCAAATACATGTATCCTCATAGGAGAAAAGAGAGTGAAACCTAAAAATGAAAACGGTTACTGCAAACGAACGGTTTAACCTATAAAAACGAAATTTGGTGAGCCAAGTGGTTTTGGTGTACTGATCATTACCTGAAAGAATCATCAAGATTGGGTGAAAAAATGTTTGCTGAGATTTCAGGAAACTCGTAGTTTTTTGGAAGCTTGGCAACCCCTTTCCATTAAAGTGATTTTCGCCAGTCTCTGCTTAGGGCTACATTAACAGCAAACAAACCATAGAGAGAGAACTTTAAACTTCTTTATTGTGTCAAGTTTCAAAGAGCTAGCACAAACCGTGTTTGATTTAGAGTTCCAAATACATGTATCCCTATAGGAGAAAACACAGTGAAATCTAAAAATGAAAACGGTTACTGCAAAAGAACGATTTAACCTAGAAGAACGAAATTTGGTGACCCAAGTGGTTTTGGTGTACTAATCATTACCTGAAAGAATCATCAAGATTGGGTGAAAAAAATGTTTGCTGAGATTTCAGGCAACTCGTAGTTTTTTGGAAACTTGGCAACCCCTTTCCATGAAAGTGATTTTCGCCAGTCTCTCCTTAGGGCTACATAAACAGCATACAAACCATAGAATAGAACTTGAAACTGCTTTATTGTGTCAAGTTTCAAAGAGCTAGCACAAACGGTGTTTGATTTAGAGTTCCAAATACATGTATCTTTATAGGAGAAAACAGAGTGAAACCTAAAAATGAAAACGGTTACTGCAAACGAACGGTTTAACCTAGAAGAACGAAATTTGGTGAGCCAAGTGGTTTTGGTGTACTGATCATTATCTGAAATAATCATCAAGATTGGGTCAAAAAATGTTGGCTGAGATTTCAGGAAATTCGTAGTTTTTTGGAAGCTTGGCAACACCTTTCCATGAAAGTGATTTTCGCCACTCTATACCTAGGGCTACATCAACAGCAAACAAACCATAGAGGTTGAACTTGAAACTGCTTTATTGTGTCAAGGTTCAAAGAGCTAGCACAAACCGTGTTTGATTTAGAGTTCCAAATATATGCATCCCTATAGGAGAAAACAGAGTGAAACCTAAAAATCATTACGGTTACTGCAAACGAACGATTTAACCTAGAAGAACGAAATTTGGTGAGCCAAGTGGTTTTGGTGTGCTGATCATTACCTGAAAGAATCATCAAGATTGGGTGAAAAAATGTTGGCTGAGATTTCAGGCAACTCGTAGTTTTTTGGAAGCTTGGCAACCCCTTTCCATGAAAGTGATTTTCGCCAGTCTCTGCTTAGGGCTACATCAACAGCAAACAAACCATAGAGATATAACTTGAAACTGCTTTATTGTGTCAAGTTGCAAAGAGCTACCACAAACAGTGTTTGATTTAGACTTCCAAATACATGTATCCCTATAGGAGAAAACAGAGTGAAACCTAAAATTGAAAACGGTTACTGCCAACGAACGGTTTAACCTAGAAGAACGAAATTTGGTGAGCCAAGTGGTTTTGGTGTACTGATCATTAACTGAAAGAATCATCAAGATTGGGTGAAAAAATGTTGGCTGAGATTTCAGGCAACTCGTAGTTTTTTGGAAGCTTGGCAACCCCTTTCCATGAAAGTGATTTTCGCCAGTCTCTGCTTTGGGCTACATCAACAGCAAACAAACCATAGAGATAGAACTTAAAACTGCATTATTGTGTCAAGTTTCAAAAAGCTACCACAAACCGTGTTTGATTTAGAGTTCCAAATACATGTATCCCTATAGGAGAAAACAGAGTGAAACCTAAAATTGAAAACGGTTACTGCAAACGAACGGTTTAACCTAGAAGAACGAAATTTGGTGAGCCAAGTGGTTTTGGTGTACTGATCATTACCTGAAAGAATCATCAAGATTGGCTGAAAAAATGTTGGCTGAGATTTCAGGCAACTCGTAGTTTTTTGGAAGCTTGGCAACCCCTTTCCATGAAAGTGATTTTCGCCAGTCTCTGCTTAGGGCTACATCAACAGCAAACAAACCATAAAAATAGAACTTGAAACTGCTTTATTGTGTCAAGTTTCAAAGAGCTAGCACAAACCGTGTTTGATTTAGAGTTCCAAATACATGTATCCCTGTAGGAGAAAACAGAGTGAAACATAAAAATGAAAACGGTTACTGCAAACGAACGGTTTAACCTAGAAGAACGAAATTTGGTGAGCCAAGTGGTTTTGGCATACTGATCATTACCTGAAATAATCATCCAGATTGGGTGAAAAAATGTTGGCTGAGATTTCAGGCAACTCGTAATTTTTTGGAAGCTTGGCAACCCCTTTCCATGAAAGTGATTTTCGCCAGTCTCTGCTTAGGGCTACATCAACAGCAAACAAACCATAGAGATAGAACTGGAAACTGCTTTATTGTGTCAAGTTTCAAAGAGCTAGCACAAACCGTGTTTGATTTAGAGTTCCAAATACATGTATCCCTATAGGAGAAAACAGAGTGAAACCTAAAAATGAAAACGGTGACTGCAAATGAACGATTTAACCTAGAAGAACGAAATTTGGTGAGCCAAGTGGTTTTGGTGTACTAATCATTACCTGAAAGAATCATCAAGATTGGGTGAAAAAATGTTGGCTGAGATTTCAGGAAACTCTCAGTTTTTTGGAAGCTTGGGAACCCCTTTCCATGAAAGTGATTTTCGCCAGTCTCTGCTTAGGGCTACATCAACAGCAAACAAACCATAGAGGTAGAACTTGAAACTGCTTTATTGTGTCAAGTTTCAAAGAGCTAGCACAAACCGTGTTTGATTTAGAGTTCCAAATACATGCATCCCTATAGGAGAAAACAGAGTGAAACTTGAAAATGAAAACGATTACTGCAAACGAATGGTTTAACCTAGAAGAACGAAATTTGGTGAGCCAAGTGGTTTTGGTGTACTGATCATTACCTGAAAGAATCATCAAGATTGGGTGAAAAAATGTTTGCTGAGATTTCAGGCAACTCGAAGTTTTTTGGAAGCTTGGCAACCCCTTTCCATGAAAGTGATTTTCGCCAGTCTCTGCTTAGGGCTACATCAACAACAAACAATCCATAACGATAGAACTAGAAACTGCTTTATTGTGTCAAATTTCAAAGAGCTAGCACAAACCGTGTTTGATTTAGAGTTCCAAATACATGTATCCCTATAGGAGAAAGCAGAGTGACCTAAAAATGAAAACGGTCACTGCAAACTAACGGTTTAACCTAGAAGAACAAAATTTGGTGAGCCAAGTGGTTTTGGTGTTCTGATCATTACCTGAAAGAATCATTAAGATTGGGTGAAAAAATGTTGGCTGAGATTTCAGGCAACTCGTAGTTTTTTGGAAGCTTGGCAACCCCTTTCCATGAAAGTGATTTTCGCCAGTCTCTGCTTAGGGCTACATCAACAGCAAACAAACCATAGAGAAAGAACTAGAAACTGCTTTATTGTGTCAAGTTTCAAAGAGCTAGCAAAAACCGTGTTTGATTTAGAGTTCCAAATACATGTATCCCTATAGGAGAAAACAGAGTTAAACCTAAATATGAAAACGGTTACTGCAAACGAACGGTTTAACCTAGAAGAACGAAACTTGGTGAGCTTAGTGGTTTTGGTGTATTGATCATTACCTGCAAGAATCATCAAGATTGGGTGAAAAAATGTTGGCTGAGATTTCAGGCAACTCGTAGTCCTTTGGAAGCTTGGCAACCCCTTTCCATGAAAGTGATTTTTGCCAGTCTCTGCTAAGGGCTACACCAACAGCAAACAAACCATAGAGAGAGAAGTTGAAACTGCTTTATTGTGTCAAGTTTCAAAGAGCTAGCACAAACCGTGTTTGATTTAGAGTACCAAATACATGTATCCCTATAGGAGAAAACAGAGTGAAACTTGAAAATGAAAACGGTTCCTGCAAACGAACTGTTTAACCCAGAAGAACGAAACTTGGTGAGCTTAGTGGTTTTGGTGTACAGTTCATTACCTGAAAGAATCATCAAGATTGGGTGAAAAAAAGTTTTCTGAGATTTCAGGCAACTCCTCGTTTTTTGGAAGCTTGGCAACCCCTTTCCATGAAAGTTATTTTCGCCACTCTCTGCTTAGGGCTACATCAACAGCAAACAAACCATAGAGATAGAATTTGAAACTGCTTTATTGAGTCAAGTTTCAAAGAGCTAGCACAAACCGTTTTTCATTTAGAGTTCCAAATACATGTATCCCTATAGGAGAAAACAGAGTGAAACCTAAAAATGAAAATGGTTACTGCAAACGAACGGTTTAACCTAGAAGAACGAAACTTGGTGAGCTTAGTGGTATTGGTGTACTGATCATTTCCTGAAAGAATCATCAAGATTGGGTGAAAAAATGTTTGCTGTGATTTCAGGCATCTCGTAGTTTTTTGGAAGCTTGGCAACCCCTTTCCATGAAAGTGATTTTCGCCAGTCTCTGCTTAGGGCTACATCAACAGCAAACAAACCATAGAGATAGAACTTGAAACTGCTTTATTGTGTCAAGTTTCAAAGAGCTAGCACAAACCGTGTTTTATTTAGAGTTCCAAATACATGTATCCCTATAGGAGAAAACAGAGTGAAACCTAAAAATGAAAACGGTTACTGCAAACGAACGGTTTATCCTAAGAGAACAAAATTTGGTGAGCCAAGTGGTTTTGGTGTACTGATCATTACCTGAAAGAATCATCAAGATTAGGTGAAAAAATGTTGGCTGGATTTCAGGAAACTCGTAATATTAAGAAGCTTGGCAACCCGTTTCCATGAAAGTGATTTTAGCCAGTCTCTGCTTAGGGCTACATCAACAGCAATCAAACCATAGAGAGAGAACTTGAAACTGCTTTATTGTGTCAAGTTTCAAAGAGCTAGCACAAACCGTGTTTGATTTAGAGTTCCAAATACATGTATCCCTACAGGAGAAAACAGAGTGAAACCTGAAAATGAAAACGGTTACTGCAAACGAACGGTTTAACCTACAAGAACGAAACTTGGTGAGCTTAGTGGTTTTGTTGTACTGATCATTACCTGAAAGAATCATCAAGATTGGGTGAAAAAATGTTTGCTGAGATTTCAGGCAACTCGTAGTATTTTGGAAGCTTGGCAATCCCTTTCATGAAAGTGATTTTCTCCAGTCTCTGCTTAGGGCTACATCAACAACAAACAAACCATAGAGATAGAACTAGAAACTACTTTATTGTGTCAAATTTCAAAGAGCTAGCACAAACCTTGCTTGATTTAGAGTTCCAAATATATGTATCCCTATAGGAGAAAACAGAGTAAAACCTAAAAATGAAAACGGTTACTGCAAACGAACGGTTTAACTAGAAGAATGATTTGGTGAGCCAAGTGGTTTAGGTGTTCTGATCATTACCTGAAAGAATCATCAGGATTGGTTAAAAAAATATTGGCTGAGATTTCAGGCAACTCGTAGTCTTTTGGAAACTTGGCAACCCCTTTCCATGAAAGTGATTTTCGCCAGTCTCTGCTTAGGGCTACTTCAAAAGCAAACAAACCATAGAGATAGAACTTGAACCTGCTTTATTGTGTCAAGTTTCAAAGAGATAGCACAAACCGTGTTTGATTTAGAGTTCCAAATACATGTATCCCTATAGGAGAAAACAGAGTGAAACTTGAAAATGAAAACGGTTACTGCAAACGAACGGTTTAACCCAGAAGAACGAAACTTAATGAGCTTAGTGGTTTTGGTGTACAGTTCACTACCTGAAAGAATCATTAAGATTGGGTGAAAAAATGTTTGCTGAGATTTCAGGCAACTCCTTGTTTTTTGGAAGCTTGGTAACCCCTTTCCATTAAAGTTATTTTCGCCAGTCTCTGCTTAGGGCTACATCAACAGCAAACAAACCATAGAGATAGAACTTGAAACTGCTTTATTGTGTCAAGTTTCAAAGAGCTAGCACAAACCGTTTTTCATTTAGAGTTCCAAATACATGTATCCCTATAGGAGAAAACAGAGTGAAACCTAAAAATGAAAACGGTTACTGCAAACAAACGGTTTAACCTAGAAAAACGAAACTTGGTGAGCTTCGTTGTTTTGGTGTACTGATCATTACCTGAAAGAATCATCAAGATTGGGTGAAAAAATGTTTGCTGAGATTTCAGGTAACTCGTAGTTTTTTGGAAGCTTGGCAACCCCTTTCCATGAAAGTGATTTTCGCCAGTCTCTGCTTAGGGCTACATCAACAGCAAACAAACCATAGAGATAGAACTAGAAACTGCTTTATTGTGTCAAGATTCAAAGAGCTAGCACAAACTGTGTTTGATTTAGAGTTCCAAATACATGTATCCCTATAGTAGAAAACAGAGTGAAACCTAAAAATGAAAACGGTTACTGCAAACGAACAGTTTATCCTAGAAGAACGAAATTTGGTGAGCCAAGTGGTTTTGGTGTACTGATCATTACCTGAAAGAATCATCAAGATTGGGTGAAAAAATGTTGGCTGAGATTTCAGGCAACTCGTAGTTTTTTGGAAGCTTGGCAACCCCTTTCCATGAAAGTGATTTTCGCCAGTCTCTGCTTAGGGCTACATCAACAGCAAACAAAGCATAGAGATAGAACTTGAAACTGCTTTATTGTGTCAAGTTTCAAAGAGCTAGCACAAACCGTGTTTGATTTAGAGTTCCAAATACATGTATCCCTATAGGAGAAAACAGAGTGAAACCTAAAAATCAAAACGGTTACTGCAAACGAACGGTTTAACCTAGAAGAACGAAATTTGGTGAGCCAAGTGGTTTTGGTGTACTGATCATTACCTGAAAGAATCATCAAGATTGGGTCAAAAAATGTTGGCTGAGATTTCAGGCAACTCGTAGTTTTTTGGAAGCTTGGCAACCCCTTTCCATGAAAATGATTTTCGCCAGTCTCTTCTTAGGGCTACATTAACAGCAAACAAACCATAGAGATAGAACTTGAAACTGCTTTATTGTGTCAAGTTTCAAAGAGCTAGCACAAACAGTGTTTGATTTAGAGTTCCAAATACATGTATCCCTATAGGAGAAAACAGAGTGAAACCTAAAAATAATAACGGTTACTGCAAACGAACGGTTTAACCTAGAAGAACGAAATTTGGTGAGCCAAGTGGTTTTGGTGTACTGATCATTCCCTGAAAGAATCATCAAGATTGGGTGAAAAAATGTTGGCTGAGATTTCAGGCAACTCTTAGTTTTTTGGAAGCTTGGCAACCCCTTTCCATGAAAGTGATTTTCACCACTCTCTGCTTAGGGCTACATCAACACCAAACAAACCATAGAGATAGAACTTGAAACTGCTTTATTGTGTCAAGTTCCAAAGAGCTACCACAAACCGTGTTTGATTTAGAGTTCCAAATATATGTATCCCTATAGGAGAAAACAGAGTGAAACCTAAAATTGAAAACGGTTACTGCAAACGAACGGTTTAACCTAGAAGAACGAAATTTGGTGAGCCAAGTGGTTTTGGTGTACTGATCATTACCTGAAAGAATCATCAAGATTGGGTGAAAAAATGTTGGCTGAGATTTCAGGCAACTCGTAGTTTTTTGGAAGCTTGGCAACCCCTTTCCATGAAAGTGATTTTCGCCAGTCTCTGCTTAGGGCTACATCAACAGCAAACAAACCATAGAGATAGAACCTGAAACTGCTTTATTGTGTCAAGTTTCAAAGAGCTAGCACAAACCGTGTTTGATTTAGAGTTCCAAATACATGTATCCCTATAGGAGAAAACAGAGTGAAACCTAAAAATGAAAACGGTTTCTGCAAACAAACAGTTTAACCTAGAAGAACGAAATTTGGTGAGCCAAGTGGTTTTGGTGTACTGATCATTACCTGAAAGAATCATCAAGATTGGGTGAAAAAATGTTGGCTGAGATTTCAGGCAACTCATAGTTTTTTGGAAGCTTGACAACCCCTTTCCATGAAAGTGATTTTCGCCAGTCTCTGCTTAGGGCTATTTCAACTGCAAACAAACCATAGAGATAGAACTTGAAACTGCTTTATTGTGTCAAGTTTCAAAGAGCTAGCACAAACCGTGTTTGATTTAGAGTTCCAAATACATGTATCCCTATAGGAGAAAACAGAGTGAAACCTAAAAATGAAAACGGTTACTGCAAACGAACGGTTTAACCTAGAATAACGAAATTTGGTTAGCCAAGTGGTTTTGTTGTACTGATCATTACCTGAAAGAATCATCAAGATTGCGTGAAAAAATGTTTGCTGAGTTTTTAGGCGACTCGTAGTTTTTTGGAAGCTTGGCAACCCCTTTCCTGAAAGTGATTTTCGCCAGTCTCTGCTTAGGGCTACATCAACAACAAACAAACCATAGAGATAGAACTAGAAACTGCTTTATTGTGTCAAATTTCAAAGAGCTAGCACAAACCGTGTTTGATTTAGCGTTCCAAATATATGTATCCCTATAGGAGAAAACAGAGTAAAACCTAAAAATGAAAACGGTTACTGCAAACGAACGGTTTAACCTAGAAGAATGATTTGGTGAGCCAAGTGGTTTAGGTGTTCTGATCATTACCTGAAAGAATCATCCAGATTGGGTGAAAAAATGTTGGCTGAGATTTCAGGCACCTCGTAATTTTTTGGAAGCTTGGCAACCCCTTTCCATGAAAGTGATTTTCGCCAGTCTCTGCTTAGGGCTACATCAACAGCAAACAAACCATAGAGATAGAACTTGAAACTGCTTTATTGTGTCAAGTTTCAAAGAGCTAGCACAAACCTTGTTTGATTTAGAGTTCCAAATACATGTATCCCTATAGGAGAAAACAGAGTGAAACTTGAAAATGGTTACTGCAAACGAACGGTTTAACCCAGAAGAACGAAACTTGGTGAGCTTAGTGGTTTTGGTGTACAGTTCACTACCTGAAAGAATCATCAAGATTGGGTGAAAAAATGTTGGCTGAGATTTCAGGCAACTCCTCGTTTTTTGGAAGCTTGGCAACCCCTTTCCATGAAAGTTATTTTCTCAACTCTCTGCTTAGGGCTACATCAACAGCAAACAAACCATAGAGATAGAACTTGAAACTGCTTTATTGTGTCAAGTTTCAAAGAGCTAGCAGAAACCGTTTTTCATTTAGTGTTCCAAATACATGTATCCCTATAGGAGAAAACGGAGTGAAACCTAAAAATGAAAACGGTTACTGCAAACGAACGGTTTAACCTAGAAGAACGAAACTTGGTGAGCTTCGTTGTTTTGGTGTACTGATCATTACCTGAAAGAATCATCAAGATTGGGTGAAAAAATGTTTGCTGAGATTTCAGGCAACTCGTAGTTTTTTGGAAGCTTGGCAACCCCTTTCCATGAAAGTGATTTTCGCCAGTCTCTGCTTAGGGCTACATCAACAGCAAACAAACCATAGAGATAGAACTTGAAACTGCTTTATTGTGTCAAGTTTCAAAGAGCTAGCACAAACCGTGATTGATTGAGAGTTCCAAATACATGTATCCCTATAGGAGAAAACAGAGTGAAACCTAAAAATGAAAACGGTTACTGCAAACGAACGGTTTAACCTAGATTAACGAAATTTGGTTAGCCAAGTGGTTTTGGTGTACTGATCATTACCTGAAAGAATCATCCAGATTGGGTGAAAAAATGTTGGCTGAGATTTCAGGCTCCTCGTAATTTTTTGGAAGCTTGGCAACCCCTTTCCATGAATGTGATTTTCGCCAGTCTCTGCTTAGGGCTACATCAACAGCAAACAAACCATAGAGATAGAACTTGAAACTGCTTTATTGTGTCAAGTTTCAAAGAGCTAGCACAAACCGTGTTTGATTTAGAGTTCCAAATACATGTATCCCTATAGGAGAAAACAGAGTGAAACCTAAAAATGAAAACGGTTACTGCAAACGAACAGTTTAACCTAGAAGAACGAAATATGGTGAGCCAAGTGGTTTTCGTGTACTGATCATTACCTGAAAGAATCATCAAGATTGGGTCAAAAAATGTTGGCTGAGATTTCAGGCAACTCGTAGTTTTTTGGAAGCTTGGCAACCCCTTTCCATGAAAGAGATTTTCGCCAGTCTCTGCTTAGGGCTACATCAAGAGCAAACAAAACATACAGATAGAACTTGAAACTGCTTTATTGTGTCAAGTTTCAAAGAGCTAGCACAAACCGTGTTTGATTTAGAGTTCCAAATACATGCATCCCTATAGGAGAAAACAGAGTGAAACCTAAAAATGAAAACGGTTACTGCAAAGGAACGGTTTAACCTAGAAGAACGAAATTTGGTGAGCCAAGTGGTTTCGGTGTACTGATCATTACCTGAAAGAATCATAAAGATTGCGTGAAAAAATGTTGGCTGAGATTTCAGGCAACTCGTAGTTTTTTGGAAGCTTGGCAACCCCTTTCCATGAAAGTGATTTTCGCCAGTGTCTGCTTAGGGCTACATCAATAGCAAACAAACCATAGAGATAGAACTTGAAACTGCTTTATTGTGTCAAGTTCCAAAGAGCTAGCACAAACCGTGTTTGATTTAGAGTTCCAAATACATGTATCCCTATAGTAGAAAACAGAGTGAAACCTAAAAATGAAAACGGTTACTGCAAACGAACGGTTTAACCTAGTAGAACGAAATTTGGTGAGCCAAGTGGTTTGGTGTACTGATCATTACCTGAAATAATCATCAAGATTGGGTGAAAAAATGTTGGCTGAGATTTCAGGAAACTCGTAGTTATTTGGAAGCTTGGCAAC